>NW_024340849.1:46214988-46272290 GCF_902729225.1 Pteropus medius
GTGTGTGAGAGAGAGAGAGAGACAGACAGACAGACAGACAGACAGACAGATGGAGAGAGAGACAGACAGAGAACAAAATCTCACATATCCAGGAAGCTGAAATTCTGGTATAGGCAGCAGTACTTACCAGAAAAAAAGCAGACAGGAATTTGTAGGATGTATATTTGGTTGAATATTGGGGAAAAACCTGTCTTCCAGATTTATATCTTATCTAGGTGCCTAAAATTCTGTTGTTGTTGTTGTTGTTGTTTTAACATCTTTAAAATGCAATGTTTTTAAAGAAAGGGGAATTATAGAAAGATGTGAACTTTTAGAAATGGGTTCTTAATTGTTTTTGTGCCATGGACATCCTCGGCAGCCTGGTGAACCCAACAGACCCCTCCCCAGAATGATGTTTCTAAATGCATAAAATAAAGTCTACAAGATAGGAACCAATTAAATTGAAATGAAGGAATCCAAATCTTAAAAATATTGTTATCCAAATTAAATTGAAATGAAGGAATCCAAATCTTAAAAATATTGTTAACCAATTAAATTGAAATGAAGGAATCCAAATCTTAAAAATATTGTTATATTTTTAATATATTTATAATATATTGTTATATTATAATGTCTTTATGTGTCACTGCACTGATAATGAGTACATCTTTTAAGTCTGATAATTTCAAAGTAGTTAATATAACGTGATAATGTGATAGGAAAATCTCTGTGATTTTCTATCTGGTGACAAAGTCACAAGTACTGCTAATAAGATTGTGGTTTGTTACCTCTACTATGTTTGAAGGAAATACTTCATTCAATTAGAAGGTATTGAAGATTAAGAACTAATTTTGTTCTCATCCAAATTCATGGACTCACTAAATTTTATCCATAGACTGACTCTTCCCAGGGATTTTTCTGACTTAGTTGAAGAATTTCTTAAGCGAATGAATGCAGGGACAAAAAGGTGGAGGGTAAGAGAAGTGAAATGAGGTGAGGAAGGCAGAGGATGAACTTGACACTTGTGCTGGGGCTACCTCTGCTAAGACTATTAATGCTGTCCTTATGATATTGAACAGGCTAAGTGCAATTACTCAGTAAATGTGACTATGTCTCTGAATAATTTAACATTTATTTGAATCTAAGAGGAAAAAATCCCTTTCATTAATACTGAATCATGATATACCCACCCGCAGGCCTTAGCGTGCAGCAGGCCTGGGTAAATTACCTGGGGAAATGAGAGGCAGGGCCCTATGACCTCTCTAAGTAGATTAGGTTATCAGAAGTCACTAAAGTAGAAACTTTGGCCAGAAAAAATGAAACATGCACATATTTACCTGTTCAGAGACATTTCTATGGAAATTATTCAGCTTCTTATAGTCACGCTTACCTTTCCCCATTAAGTTTGTAATGGGGAAAAGTTTGGCCACAGCATTAGTCATCGGAATTTCACCACCCTTTTACTTAAGTGCTTGTCTTTTTATTTTTAAGTATAAAAATGTAATATAAACTGTAGGTTTGATTTAACTGCTCTGGGGTTTGGCAGTTTCATGTGGGTAGATGAATGATGAGACTAAGTTTTTCAGATTTTAAGCTTTCCTAGATAAGAAATTATCTTTTCTACCTAAAATGGCCAGCAAATGACAATTATTAAACCAGTGGCTTTTTTAGAAGGGTTGATTTCTCTGAGCATGTTCTAAGACAAGTATATATTGGATGTTTTCTATGGTTAAAGTACAGCTGACATTTTGATTATCCTACCACTGATAACATTTTATTGTTATGGATCTAGGATCTCTTTTAGTTAAATCTCACAGATACCTAGTAGAAATTATTTCAAATTTTGAGTTACTTATGCTATAATTATTTACCTTCTCTACTAATTGTGTATATCTATACATACACATTTAACAAAGACTTCAAATTATTAATATCCTAACATCTAGACCCAGATTGGTTCAGGGTTGTATGATAATTTTTGGCAAGCTAGGTCTGGAACAGTGAGCTATGGATTTCAGCTGGTTATGCTTTCAGTGCTATCCACTGCCTGGGAACAAGCTAAGAGACTCAGATGTCATTCATCTAATAATTATCCGCCTGTACTATATTCTTAACACTGGCAAATGTTTTAGAGAGAGAAGGTGAAAAAGAAGTTCTTTGCCCCTAAGGCATAGACAAGTAGTATGAGGTGGAAAGCACTGGTGGGGGCTGTTATATGAGCTATGGGGCATCAGGTAAGAAGAGCAGATGAATCATAAGACTTCAAGAGAGTCATTCAGAAGGCTCTGTGAGGAAACAGTAGGAATTCTCCAGGAGGACTGGGCTAGAGATGGGAAGGAGTAACAATACGTACTAGGCCTCAGAGCTGTAGCATGTTAGGCAATGATGAATTATTTGTGTTGGTGGAATGTAGCATTTAAAGGAGGGCTAGCGGACGCTGAAGCTGAGTTGGGAAAGTAGAGTACTATGCCAATAAGAAATATCCTTTCTATCTGTATGAAATGCAAATATATGTTATGGTACCTCAGCTGAGTTTTGAAGGAAAAGAGTTTGCCTTAGGTAGAACAGGGAGAATGTTCCAGAATGAGATGTGCAAAGTCTTGTAGGCATGTGTGAGCAGAACGTTTGGGGAGGACTGCAGTGGTTTGGTATTGCTGTATTGTAACATGGGAAGGGTGAGTGGCTAGAGAAAAATATGTGCTAGGAAGGGAGGGCCTGCCAATTACATTCCAATACTGACTTTCTAACATCGACTGGGTGTCCTACAGTTCAGTTCATTTCTAGCCCTGACTACCCAGAATTAGCACAGACCCCACAAAGAAAGGGCAAAATCCTTCGATTCTGACACTCACTATCCACAGTTAGCACCAGATCCCACATGTTAAAGAACAAGACCCCACCAAAAAAAGACTGCCTTTACCTCAGTTGCCAGCTGCAAGTAGGGTCCCCAAGCCACCCACATTTGTGTCCAACTTGGCTACTAATTTGAGGATTCCCATGATCCCCCTTCAGGTTCAGTAATTCGCTAAAATAACTCACAGAACATATACAAGCATTATTCTTACAATTACAGTTTTATTATAAAGGATACAATTCAGGAACAGTGTTAGGGCAAGGTCTTGGGCAATGCGATGGAGGCACACACAGCTTCCATGCCCTCTCCTTGTAGGATCTGGGCACGCCACTTCCTAGCACATCAGTGCGTTTACCAACTGGGAAGCTCTACTGCGCTTCAGTGTCCTGACTTTTTATTGAAGTTTTGTTACTTAAGAATCATTGATTAAATCATTGGCTATGGGATTGAATTCAATCACTAATCCCTCTGAAAATGTTAATCCTCTAATCAGGTGGCTTGTCTTTCTGGTGAGCAGTACCCATCCTAAAGTTATCTACAGGTCCCTCCCTGAGTTAACTCATTAATATCACAAACATACTCCTGTCACTCAGGATATTCTAAGAGTTTTTGAACCTCTGTGCCAGGAACCAGAAACAGAGACCAGATATATTATTTTTATTAAACCAATGATAAATTGTATGTACAATCTATAGCATTCTAGATGCTCAGTGGAAAGATAGTCTGTGCATTTGCCAACAAAAATATTAACATTTTATATGTTAGTGTAATAGAATACTCCAGAACTTACCACAGTTTCAAAAAGAAGTAAAATAAGGTCTTTCACAAAACCTTTCCAGTCTCAGGTAATGATGGAAAAAGCAAATGGTATCTCTTACCATTCTTCTTTAATAAAAGTAATATATACTCTAAATCCAGTTTAAGATTGGATTTGTAATTTCATCCCCTTAAGGGATAAAGCAATCACCCTGCCTAGCATTCTTTAATTTGAAGATAGGAAGTTGCTTTAATTTGAAGATAGGAAGTTGCTTCGGGAGTTTCTACACTATGTCTGGAACTTTCTTTTGAATGTCAAATTTTAGCAACTTTCTAGGATAACTCATGGCAACCTAGAAGTGAGAACAACCTTTTATTTTGAATCTTTTGTGTAGAGCTATCCAAAGCGTGATGGAACTAGTTAATACTCCACATTCTGTTCAGGTAAGTTAATTTTCAATAGAAGATTCTCTAGAAACCTTTGTGAGGTTGTTTGATGTGAGGAGGCCAAAAACTGAAATGATTCATGAGAAGCAGAAGGACCAATGGGGCCATGAGTATCAGCTCACTTGGTGTCTGACCATATATGTCTGTTCTGTAAGTTCCTAACTGGAGCAAGCATCAGGGATATCTTAAAAGCGGAGTGTAGTGTCTTTGTATAGGCTAGACGCTGAGCAGTGTGAAGGTTAATCTTTGCCACATCAGCATGCAAGCTAATGTTCTGAAATTAAAAGTGAAACCGAAATTGAAATTACAACACAGCATGGTGGTGTTTAGTCCTTGGCCAATGAAGTTGTTTGGGAGGGTTGAATTTTCAAGATGACTGACAGTTGGCCCCTTTTAATACCAGAAATTATTTTAATCGCTTTTAAATAAAAATCATTCTGAGCTCTTATCAGGTGCCTTCTGCCTTGCTGAGCATAAGCTAACATGTTGGTGGTAAGTTAAGGTCATCATGAAGCATATAAATGTTTTCCCGCAGTCCTGCTACAGGGTAGTGGCTTACATCTGCCCATAACTGTGGTCTTTAAACTTGCCTTGATTGTCTTTTATATCTTCCAGTGTCTTCCCTTTTGACAACTCGTTTTGTTCATTGTTGCCTGAATGTCTTTTATCGGTCTCTTCTTGTGAATTTCTGAAGATTCAGAAACTGGATAACATAATTTTTGTGTATATGTTGAGTACAGGGCCTGAGTCATTCAAATAAATGGATGGACTTGGCAACATCTGTTTGGCTGTTCAGGGTTTTTTGTTTGTCTATTTCTTTTTTTTCCTTTCTTTGTTTTGTGGTGGGGGTGGGTCATGGGGGTTATACTTACTCTCTAGGACTCAACTTTTCATGTTGTTGATAAATAACTGAATTCTAAATAGATAGTACCCCATCCTCTCATCTCTTCATTTCACTGCCTACCAACAAATATAAAGTCTGACAGATAATTTTAAGTATTAAATCAACTGAGTGATTTTTATTTGAAAATATTATAAAACCATTTAAGATTTATTTAATGAACGACTTTTAAGTATTCTTTGCCTCTAGTTCAGTTTTCTCCTCTGAGTGTGGAAATAATTCTGCCTAATGAAAGGTTTAAAGATGTTCTCTAAAATGCTCTGCAAAAGAACTACCTTTATTGGTTCACTCAAATGGGGGTAAAGCAGCTTTCAAACCCCTTACAGTAATGGTTAGTTCTAAAGTATCTGGCTTGTTTGTGTGCCAGGTGGGAGTTGAACTCCCTGGAAGACTACTTATGGCAGTAATGGAGCTCTTGAAAGAAGTTTTATAAAAGCAAAGCACTAAGCTGTAAAGAACAAAGCATTTTAACGTGAACCACTGTTATTTCTGAAAGAGCTCAGTTGCTCTCCTGGAAAAACATACTGTGATCCCTAAAGCAACTGAAAATGGTGCTCCTCGTGCAGTCAGATCACATCTTGATTTCAGTTAGGGAGCACTGGTTAATCCTTCTAAAGTTCACACAGTGAATAAAGTGAAACACAAGTGTTCCTCCATTCTTCAAGATAAAGATGATCATTATTTATATTTGTGTGGTGCTTTATAATTTCTCAGTGATGATCCAGTTTAGTTCTTAAATTATCCTGACAATAATGCTAAAGTTGCATTAGCCTCTCTTTTCTGCAGCGCTTCTCTACCGCTTAGTGCTTTGATATATCTCTGACATATACTTATAACTTTGTATTCTAATTCTTTGATTATATATTTGCCTACCCTGTCAGACTTGAAGCCTCTGAAGGGCCACGGACCTGTCTTCCTCATGTTCAATATCAGTTTCTTTTACATGTAGGGGCCTCACAAATGTTTGTTAAATGAGCAGATGCTGAACTTCTAATCCATTTTCCTTCCACCACTGGCCTGGATAACTACTTATTCTGGGAGACTCAGCTTAGAGATCCCTTCCTGTAAAGAGCCATCACTAATACTTAAATCCCTGAGCTAGCTTTAGTGCCCCTTTTCTCTATGCCCTAAATGACTGTTGGAATAGCTCTGTCACTGTTTATATCATTGCAATATAATTATTGGCCTACTCCACTAGAATTAAGAATGAGGCTTAAGTCTTACTCAACTTTGAATCAGTGGTCTCTAATACAGTGCTTGGCACACAGTAGTTACTTCATATGTGTCTATAGATTTAAAGAATAAAAGAAAATTAGTATAAATATATATGCCTTACTGTTAAAGTATACAGCTGAAAATTGTTGAATTTTGTTAATCAATGTCACCATAAAAAATAAATAAGTTAATTAATTTTTAAAAATCAATTTAAAAATTACCGTTAGCATCCTTTCATTAAAAAAAAGTGTGGGGGGGCATTTTAATAGAAAAAATGTAAGATATAGTCACAGGATAAAGAATTGTTCTTCCCAAGAGGTGAGGGGAGGGGGTGAGAGAGGATAAGTTTGTAATTGTAGACTGTTAAGACTTCAGGTGCCTTGCTCAGAAATTTGGAAGGTATTGTGGTGGTACTTGGAAAATACCTAAAGTTTGCTCTTTCTTCCTGATATGTTAATTATATAAATGATAAAGAGGAAACATTAATGAAAGAATATCCCTACCAATAAGATATATAAAGCGATTTTAAAATATATCCATTACCATTTCTTGTTTATTCAGCAGCTAATTGAGTTCTTGCCATATGACAAGTAATATTCAAGATTTGGAAGTACAAAATTTACTATTTTACTTTTTGTCAGGTAAAATTCAATTGTCAGAACAATATAGAATCACTGTTCTTGTACATCATTTGGGCAAAGAATCATATTGGACACCATCAGCTCCCCGGCCTCTCAATATTCATTTAGATATAAAATCCTTTGATTCTAGCTCAAAATGTCCCTTTTATCTTTCTCCATCTCTCCAATATCACTACCCTAGGTTCATCTACTATCGTTGGTCTAGTATTCCTAATGTTTCCCCTGTATGTTAATATAAAAAATTATGTTATTATGCATTTAAATTCATGTTGCTTTGTAATCTCTTCTGTGTGTTTTTACATCTATATGGTCTGTTTCTTTATCTGGATTAAGAGCAATACTTTTTGAGTTATTTACAAAAATATTGGTTAAATGAAAGAGAAATTAGTCTTGAATAAAAATACCTATAATAACCAATATGTTTTTCTTCCCATTTCATTACCAGCAACCATAAATGTATTATTTGTACAGTAGTTAATATTGGGAATGATTCTCGCGGTGACTCTTGACCAAACATGTGAATAGAGAACTCTGTTGAGGAAGAAAATGTAATGTACTTAGCATCATCCAGCACTGCTGTAATTCATCACAAAACTTTCTGACCCCCAGACTCTTAGCACTTAGCAGATAATGTTTCTCTTCTCTAGGATTATATAAGCTAAGGAAATAGGACATCTGTTTTGAATACTTTGACCTTAAATCACATTTTTAAGTAAAGCCATATGAATGTCATTATATCATTTTATTACATTAGGAAGCAACAAAAATAAACGGTATCCTCTGGGCTTCTGAAGAGATCCATGGGTTGATCTAATTGTTTATACTGTATTAAATGCCTTATTTAAAATTTGTGTTTTTCAGTGAATCTTGATGTAGTTTTTAAAGAAATAGATTTTATTCTCATCTCCCCATCTTATATTTTGTTATTAACACTTTTGTTTACTTGAAAAAAAATAACAATACTAACTCTGTTTTCTTAAGCATGGTGCGTTTTTAAATAAGGGAATAGCTCATGTGATTTGAGAATCAACCAATTTTAATTTTTAAGAGTTATAATTCAAAGCAAGAAATGACCCTAATCGCTTCTAATGCATTTTTTTGTTCCCCTATTTTTAATATTCACCAGAGAGCATATGCCACAGATATTTTATCTAACTCTGTGATATGCTATGAAATCTTGATTATATGTCGGGTTAAAACATCAGCCCTAGAATTAGACCGACTGGATTAGAATTTTAGTTTTTTGTGTGACCTTAGGAAATATTTTAACGCCTCTAATATAAAATGATAATATTTTCTCAATGGGCTACTGAGGGGATCAAATAAAAAGAATAGCTATAAAGTGCTTAATAGAAAGAGTGCCACATAGCAAGTACTTAATAAATATTCCATAACAACAACAATAATAATAATGTGAAGAGGAAGGTGTGATGACTATCCGTGTTTAGAACAGAGAAGTCCAAAGAGATAGCTACCTCTAGGCTCAGACCCACTTTCACTAGTTAATCTGCTATTCTCTGAAGTCACAGAGCCGCTTTATGTAAACCACGGACCATTATCATTAATAAAGAAAAAATTACTATTTTCATGTCTGGAGCAATTGTTCAGTATTGATATCCAATAAATTAAAAACACTAGAAAATTAAAAATACATATACCTTTTGGCTAGCAGCCTGACTTGGGCTAGTAGAATAGAGTTAGTAGGACTGACTCTATTCTACAGAAATGAAAACCTCAGTGTATTCATATGAATGATTATTGGAGTATATTGTAGTAGCAGATATAAATAATGTTGGACTGGGTCCATATGTCCATATTGGCCTAAAGAGTTGTCCATGTTATATTATTGGCTAAGAGGCAAAATTGCAGAGGAAGGTGTCAGGTTATTATTCTTTGAAAAACATAGGAAATGGCTAAAAAAAACAGTGACCTCATATATGTGAATATGCGTGCATAAAAAAAGGTTTTGAAGGAAATATACTTTTATCTCAGTGGTATAAGCTTGTGGGTGTTTGAGAATGAAGAAGTGGTTAATTTTTCCTTTGAAATCTTTTACTTTTTGATTTTTTATAATGGCATATATTATTTTTGTTATTTAGAAAATGTAAAGGAAGAAGTTAAAGCACAGGGAAAGAAAGAGCTAGGCCTATGTGTAAAAGAAAAAAAATCTGCAAGGATGTTCAAGATTTGGTTAGTTAGTTCTTTGCTATTGTAAAAGTTAATATATAGAATTTTCCTTGGGATTTTTCCAAGTACAGTTATTTTTCTTGTATGCAGATCAAGTCATCATCAAGTAAGTACATTTTGAAAAGCGCTTAACAAAAATGAATCTTTTAAATTGGTTAAGACTTAAGCTATATGAAATTGACTTACGAGGGAAAATAAAATATGCTAGAGATGGGGAGGGGAGGGTGAGGACCAAAAACCTCTTCATATCTCCATGAAAGATGAGAAAGAGGTATTTTAAAACCTTAGATCTTCCGAAAAATGTAAGAAGTTATACTGATTACTGAAGGGAAAAACAACTAAAACTAAATGGTGGAACTCCTATAAAAGTAATTTTCCATCTTCAAGCTTAGAGATACAGTGATAGAATAATATATCTGAATATGTTCGTAGATCACCTACCTAATAAACTAAATCAAGATGTACTAAATCGAATTATTTTAATTAAACTATAATTCCTACAGGTTGAAAATACTAAGAGAGAGAGAAATACAAAAGCTTCATTCAGGAATTCTTCATGAATGATAATTGAAATATCTAACAGTGGGTAAATTGTTTAATATATTATGATATATCCAAGGATACTATGAGATATATGGAACATTTTTGGTAGCATGCATCATTTTTGCCGAAAAACTGAGCTTTACCATCTTTACTCTTTTTTCAGTAAATTGTTTGTGAAATCCATTCTCTCTATATATATGTAGGTGTGTGTATGTATATATGGATATGTGTGTATGTGTATGATTTACAAAATTCATATTGTTTTAAACTCAGGTGATTAAAAAAAATTATTTAGATCAAATTCAATTTCCAAATTTATTATCCTTTTTTGAATCGTGTCCAATTCAATGCTTTTGGAAAGACACATTAATTTTATGTAATGCATTTTCAATGATATAACATGTTCAAAAATTTACATTTAGATAGTTAGTTAAAATTTTTTTTTATTACCTAAAACTTTAATTGTGAAAATGCTCAAATAAACAATGATAGAGAGCATACTTTTATATATACTCATCTTCTAGATTCGACCAGATATTATTAGCTTTTGCTGCATAACACACTGTCCCCAGACTTAGTGTCTTAAGACAGTACCCACAGCTGACAATTCTGTGGATCATTAACTTAGGCCGGGTTTAGCTGAGTGGTTCTGCTGATCTGGGCTATGCATGGCTATTCCTGGCACCTCTCCTTCATGTATCAGCAGTCAGCTGTGGAGTCAGCTGGGGCCTGGCTGAGAAAGCTTATCTCTACTTCTCAGGGTCCCTCCCCTTCCTCCAGAGGCTAGTCTGGACTTATTCACCAAATACAAGTTTTCCTCTTTTCTGTTAGCCTTCGGTTTATTTATCAGAATTAGACTTTATTTCTTTCAGTGTGTGCATGTGTGTGTGTGTGTTTGTGTGTGTGTGTGTGTGTGTATTGTGTGTGTGGTATATAGTCACCCTAGTATGAGTTCTGTCTTCCTAGAGTTATCTAACTAATGTGCTGCCTCATGAACTGAGAGGCAGCATGGCATCATGCTTAAGAGCAAAGACTCTGAGCCATTTTGCCTGAGGGTCATATCTCAACTCTACCGCTTACTAGAGGAATGACTTTGAACAAGTTACTTAACCTCTCTATACCTCCGCTTTCTTGTCTTCTATTAAAGTTAAAAGATTAGCATATGTAAAGCACTTAGAAGAATGCCTGGTACATATTAAATATTATATATGTATATTAGCTATTATTACTCCTATATGTTAATAGTCAATATATTTACCTATTTAACTACTTGAAAGTTTTTAATAATTAGTTTTGTAAATAGAGTTAACAGCTTTCACAATCATCATTAATTATTGTACCATCTTATCCTTGTAATAAAAATGTACATTTATAATTCAATAGACTTGGTAAAATGTCAACATTTAGTCACATTAGATTTTCACTCTGAATTATATCTAGAATTAATGTATATCTGAAAAATTAATCTTTAGATATTGAAAATAAATCTGAATGGCATGCCTGATTTGTATTACTGACCTTGTTAAACTGAATAGACATGGGTGATGGTAGCATTGATATATATAACTACAGGGGTGCCAGAAATTACCTTGAAGTAGATATTTAACTATTTCATCTTCCTAAGCTAAGGCCAAATACATTTAGATAAAAACCAAGGCCAAGCCTAAACTTTGACAAATGCCTAATCTGTACCAGGCACTCTTCTAGGAAGTATTCCACATGAATTATCTAATTTAATTCACTGAACAACCTTTTTGAAATGGGTGCAATTTTTACCCTCACTTCCTGAAACACATTCAATGTCTCCACTAAATATGTTAGTCAAGATCCAAAAGCTGGCTGGCTGCAGAGCCCCAGCTCTTCACACTGAGCTCAAGGAGCCCCTGTGTCCTGTCCTACACTAGGATGTGTGCTTACCCGCTGTGGTCCATAAAGCCCTTAGGACATTTTTTAAAGTAGGTTCTAATTTTTTTTTCTTATTTTATAGATGAGTCGATCAAGTTTAGAGTGGTTTTCATCAGGTCACAGGGCTAAGTAATTTTCATAGGTGAGATTTCTCTCCCAGTCTACTCTAGAGAGGCAAAGAGCATGATTCTTTGTGGTCTTTACTATTCAATGATATAATAAATTACCATACTTCCTGAAAATAGGCAGGGGTTTCATGAGAACCTCACAGACATTTGGTTTTGAAATTTTTACATATTTAAGAAATTTACTCATGTTTAAAACTATACCTGACATTTGTTTTAATTTAAATTTCTTGATTTAGTGGCGAAGACGAATATTTTCACAGGCATCTCTTCACTTATTCTATTTCGACTAATGCAAATTGCCTTTCAGACCATTTGCTAATTATTTATTGGTATCTTGATGCTTTTTTCTGCTTAATTAATCTAACAGATTCCTTAAATTCCAGACTGTTTTGGTCATTTATAAATTTGATATTGTATCATCAGTTTAATGGGGATGCCAATTTAATTGCCTCTACTGACTAATCTTCTTAGTTTTTATTTTTATTTTTTTAAGAGTTTATTTGAGTCAAACTGAGGGCACATGCTGGGGAGCAAACTCTCAATTGCTCCAGAGAATAACAGTTTTGCAGTTTCTTTTAAACAATTAAGGAGGGAATTTATAGAGGATCGCATGAAGGTGGGAGAAATCAAGGTGGGGATGGGATTGCAAGATAGTTAACAAGACTGTGTTCTCTTTAGAGTTAATACCCCTTTTGAGGAGTATTATTTCTGGTATTTCAAAGGTGTGTTAACCTAGATGCACAAGAACGGTGGACGAGGCTGGCTTAAAACTTCTCATTAAAGAAGTTATATGCCTGGGCCCTGACTACCCACCACGACCTGCCCTTTTAGGAATTTATGATAAGATCACCCTGTGAGGTTACTTTCCACAGAACCCCCCTTTTTTTTTCATCTACAGTTCCCCCTTTTGGTCAAAAATCAATCCAAAGAATGCATCAATGACCAACCTTTTGGTTGGGTAGTGTGGTGTCACAGCACTAGGAAAGCCCATTCCTAAGCAGTCTCAGTATTGATGTCTTCTTGTAGACTACTGGGATGGGGCAGTACTGTAACCATGGGATCTCAGTTGAGACCAAATTTTTCCCAAAAAGGGAAGAGCATGTAAATGCAAGGTAGTTAGGTGTTATGGCTTTCTTTGAAGGCAAAAAAAACCCCAAACACTCTGGTCATTTCTGTCCTGTGAACTATCATGATTTGAGTTTTGCTTTCTGTCTCATTTTCCTGTATTTGGAGTTTAGTATAACATTTACATAAGCCATAAAAAGGGTATTAACAGTTTTACACGTTCAGTAATCATAAACAGTTGGACTATGTAAACCCAAAGAACAAGTATAACTATCATTATCACTAATATCATTATCATTCTGAGTTTGATATCAATCTACAGGTATACAAGCCTTGTTGATGTCTTGGAATAGCTGTCAGTCTCTGTGGTCAGTCACTGCTTGTCCTCGAGGAGTCTTTGGAGACAAGGAATAGGTGTCCATTTATGCTTAGGTGCCTGATAAGGTTTCTTCCAATGAGCCTGGAAAGTGTCTTTTATTTGATGTCCATTCCAAAAACAAAACAAACCAAAAAACACAAAATCTCCAGGTGGCAGTCAATGAGCATTAAGGTCTTTGTCTCCTGGGAGCTCGCTGAGAAAGAAAGCAGTTACCTATTTGGCATTTTCTTGAAGTGACTTTATCAAATCTCGGCAATAGTTTAAGATGTCTCTTTTCAATAATGCCAGTTCATAAGTGTCTCTTGGGTCCAGCTAAAATGCACTATGATGCAACCGAGAATACGAAAAAACAAAAAATGGAGAGCCAGGGAGCAGGGAAGATCCAAGTGATAGTCTCGGATTTCCTATAGCTCAGATTATTTTAATTTACAACTGTTATTTACCCATACGATATATCCTAAAAGTTTTTCATCACTCTTTTACCCTGTTTCTCAGGTTATTTAACATAAAAAAAGTCTTTTGAGGTATTCCAGGGGCCCTTCTGGAATACCATAAAGTTATTCCTACAATATTGAGATTTTTTAATCCTTAAAACCTCAATGTCTAAGGAAAACTAACAAATAATCAATTAGCATTCTTTAGCTTGGGCATTTTGTAAACTCTAGAAACATTTTTCATAGACATAAAAAGTCAATTATTAACATGGACTTATTTTTGTAAAATCCAGACAAAATATATATCTGTTTTACTTAAACCAAAAATTTAAGCTAGCTTTTATTTACCTTAGAATTAACCTTAGATCATGTGAACTTAGTAACTTTTAGTTACTAAGGATTAATCTTAGATCATGTGAATTAATTTCTATATTTCTGAGAATTTTAGAATATCCAATTCTATAAGCATCAGCCTTTAATTTTAACAATACCATCTGGAGGTAGAAAATTATACATATATAGGCACACGTAGGCAGACACAGAGAACAGTTGGATCCAAATTTTGTATCCAAGGAATTTACAATTTATATCTGTCCTTGACAAGTCAAGTTCCAAATGACCTTCCCGCATTTAAAATAAGGACAGTGATTTTTAATACCTCAAATAATTGGGTTGATACGTACAGGACATAGTAGGTTGATCTATTTCTCTAAATATTTTGCTTCTCTCTCCCTCTCTCTCTCTCTCTCTCTTCTTTTCTCTTATGCCATTCTTCTCCTCCTCCTTCCCTCCCTCCTCCCCCACCTCTTCCTCCCCACTTTCCCTCTCCCTCTCCTTAATCTTTTTACATAGTTTTACTTTGGCTTAGGGGAGAAGGCCTTTTTAAGTTCCCAGTCTTTAATAGGTTTTTTTTCTCCATTCATTCTTCCTAATTTTATAGCCAGCCTTTTCTAATTGTGTGCACAAATGATTAACTTAGATGTATCAAAAAACTGTCATTTTTGCCATCATTATTAATGGGAGGCTGACTGTCATGGGGCTTGTTGGCCTTAGAGTCATGATTTCCCATGTTAGTTTTGAGTTCTGTAGAGCACTTCTCCAACTGTTTTGGCACCAGGGACCGGTGCTCCTATGACACTAAAGCCTGATGATCTGAGGTGGAGTTGAGATGGTGATGCTAGCGCTGGAGAGTGGCTGCAAATACAGATGAAGCTTCCCCTCACTTGCCCTCTGCTCATCTTCTGCTGTGTGATTCAGTTCCTAACAGGCCACTGACTGGTACCACTCCATGGCCCAGGAGGTTGGGGACCCCTGCTGTAGAGTCTGAACAAAGTTCTAGGGAAAACCAGCCTTTACGTGTCTCTGGATGAGCTAAATGCAGTGGCTATCCCTATAGGACTGCTTTATGTCCTAGAGGAAATTTTTCTTCAGGCAACCCCACAAAGATTCATAGTCACCTAAGAATACCCGAGCAAGGGCCACCGAGAGCTCACTAGTGCCGGAACCATGATGCTTTCCAAGGCACAGGACCCTCTATCAGTCTCCTCTCTCGGAGTAAAACCATTCTGGGTGCCCTGCCCTTCTCTCTGGGGTTCCAGCCAGCTTCTCAGGAATCAGCTGTGTCACCGCACTAGATGACTCCCAGGACCCATTTCTGCCACTCGGGATTCAGGGATCTGAAGACTGTTGTCATCCCATCGGCTATTCGCGTTAGGAAAGCAAGTGTCCTTTCTTTTTCAGAGCTAAAAAGAGTTTAGTCTCTCATTTAACCAGCAAAGATTTTGTCCAGACTCTCAGTAAGCAATCCAATTAAAAAGCCAAAATTAAAAGCAGCAATCCATTTTTTTCCTTTCCCTGTTTTATCTCAACCTTATCCACCTCTAGGATTTTCTAAGAACAGCTCAAATAAATTCATGGCCTGCTCCTTAAAGCAAGGAGGCCCAGGATTCCCAGAGAGACTTAGTACAGTTCACTTGAGGTGAAGTAGGGAGCTGGTGGGGCACGATGCACCCTTGCTGGAACCAGGCACTAGGTCCCTGTCCACATGGTGGTCCTGTGTGGCTTCTTTAGAATCCTGCCAACTACTCCAAGACATTGTTGATGTAAGGAACATCCAAACCTGTAGAGAATTTTCATAAGAGTTTATTTAAGCCAAACTGACGACATATGCCAGGTAAGAAGATCTCAAATGCTCCAACCTTGTTAAACTTTGATAAGTCCTTCTTTCTGCCCTTTGATCAAGAAGTGCAAACCTCTGAGTGGTTCTGGCTTTTGACCCAGCCAGGCTAATGAAACATCTTAAGTAAAATTTTTGGTTTTCTCTTCAGGGATGCTAACAGAAGCCTTGGAGTTTTTTGGAGAACTATTTTTTATGAAAGAGGTTGATTTAGCTAGCTCCTTTTGAGCACCACTAGTATGCTTTTGCTAAGCTGAAAATATCAAAATTATGTACTATTAAAATATTTGCGTTTGGTTTATATTTTATATAGAAGCTAAGCTAACTATTTCTTCTTAAAGCAAGACATAGTTTAGCTGGTAGACCATCACCAGATGTACATGTGGAAAAAAAATCATCTCTAAATCAACAGTAATTTAGGGAAAAAAATAAGTGGAAACTTATATGGTGAAGGCTTGTGTCGTTCTGAGAATTAGAACAAAAACGAACTAGTTTCTAAGAATGTCAATCAATAAAAAGCCTGACATATTGGAAATTAAGCAGTCTTTTAAGAATGTTCTAAACAGTCTACCTGTCACTTCATTGTTGTACTTGTGGCTCATTTCCTAAGATATAGTCATTAGCGTCATCAGATAGTTAAAAGGTTGTGTTTGTTTTGCTCTGTTTGTTCTTTACTTGTAAATTATAAAACACACACCTAGTATTTTCCAGCTAAGTCACTGAAGCAGTTTGTCTAGATGACACTGTGATATGAGTTTGTTCTTATTAAAGCTTCACTTTTCCTATGAGGAGAGAGCACATTACTTCTCCTAATGGAACCCCCAGAGTTTCTTCCATTTTCCATGAGCCTCTTCATTTCTTCTTTTTCTCATGATAACTGTCTCCAAACTCTTTTTAAGAGTTTCTAGTTGACAGTTTTAAATCCACAAATTTTACAGGCACTTCAGGTTGTAGTTATGTAAATGTGCTAAATTTAATGGATCTGATTTGATAATTTTGTGATTTTTTTTCTATCTGTGCTAAATACAGAATATTTAAAATATTATATACACCTAATTTGTGAGGTTTTTGCTGAAGGAATCGGTCCAAGTTTTATTGTTTTTAGTTCTCAAAATGCCCAGTACATAATTGGGTACTCAGATGAGGGCTGCCATGGCTAAAAGTGAGTAGTTAACGCAAATGAATATATTTCAGTCAGCTTAGTTATTTTTAAGAATAATAAATAATAAAAGTACCCATTTTTGCTGTGAATCACTAAATTGACAATGGCATATCTTCTGAGTATTTAATATTAATGTCTTGAAACAAGTGTTTTATGCACATTTTAAGTATATGAACTATGCTTATTAATAACTTATTGCACATAGATTGATGTGGAATTCCTTTAGGGAGAACAGAGTGTCAGGTACTAAGTGGTGTGGCTTGAAGAAGGCCCATGTCAGATGAGCCCCTCACTTCTTTCCCAGTGAGAGCACCAAGTGGACTCTTTCGGAGCGAAGTGCTTATGCAGTTGGTTACAGAGTTTTGCTTGGGCTCCCCTATGATATGGTGACTGTGTTATTTCTTTGCCCTCATACTGTATTTTCATGAGTATATTAGGAACTTGGCAAAAATAAATGCAACTAACAAATGGTCTTGCCCAGTAATTGTTGAGAATGCACAAGAAGTGCAAGAGAGAAAAGGCAAAATAGAAAAGGAGATTTGGGTGATACGACATTTGGGTGAATAGAAAATATTTTTTATTCAAGTTTTATTCTCCAGTGGTTGCAAAATAAGTATATCATGTTTGTACTAGGGTGAAATTTTTGAAAGAGGCATAGAAGAGTCAGTAGCTTCAGAAGGATGCAAGGATGCATGACATCTGGTCTGTAAAACTTGAATGTGGCTATCGAGACAGCTGTTTCCTCAGGCTGTAATGGGTGCTAATAAGTATTTTTAAAGTGATAGTGGCACCGCCCGCAGAGGCTTTGTTCCTTGTGAGCTTTGCTCCCTGAGTTCATTTATTTCTCCACAGGCTTCATCTTCCTATTTCACAAGAAAAGACATATTCTTCAGGATCATTGTTAGTACTGACTGAAAGAGCAAGGGAAGGGATATAACCTGGTATTTTGATATTTAAGGGAGGATATCAGTTTGAAATTATGAATTAAAAATAAAAGACTTTCTTACCAAGAAGGCAGAGCACACTTGTTGGTTTTGGTTGTTGGGGAGGAGTTGCAGTATGGCCTTAAAGCACTCCTGGGCTGTGAAATCATTTGTTAGTTGAGCCCAACATCCATTTACTTATTTATGTTGTAAAATGAAATAGAGTAGAGTAGAAAATGTGAATACACTACACATACACACATGGTAAAACACGGACACATTTTCACCTTTTTTTTTTTTTAGTAATAACAAATTCTGTTAACTCTTGTTCAGTCCAAATTTAGCTTATGTATTTTTTAAAATTTTTTCAATTACACTTGACATTCATTATTATAGTAGTTTCAGGAGTATAGCATAGTAGTTAGACATTTATATAATTTGCAAAGTAATCCCCCCTATAGGCCTAGTACCCACTTGGCACTATACCTACTTATTATAATATTATTGACTATATTCCCTATGCTGTACTTTACATCCCTGTAACTATTTTGTAAGTGCCAAATCGAATTCCTTAATCCTTTCACCTTTTTCACGCAGCCCACTAACCCATCTCCCAACTGGCACTGTCTGTTCCTTGTTTCTATAAGTCTTTTTTCTGTTTTGTTTATTTTGTTTTTTAGATTCCACATATAAGTGAAATCACATAGTATTCGTCTTTTTCTATCTGACTTATTTCACTTAGCATATTACCTTCTAGGTCCATCCATGTTGTTGCAAATGGTAAGGTTTCATTCTTTTTTATGGCTGAGTAATTTTCCATTGTATATATAGTAACATTTTTTTTCATTAAAATTTTGTTTCTGAATATGTGTGCATATGTATTTAAATGTGTGTATGCACACACAACATCACAGGTACACTGGGCTGAAATATACAATTTATTTGGTACTATAAATTATGATCAGAATGTTTGAAAAATGTTGATTTTAGAGCATTGTCTTTGGATCTTGCATGTAAAAATTCAAATTCCCCTAGCTCTAGTAGATGTTGTCAGTGGGCCCCTTTGGTGAGTTAACTTTCTCTGTGTTTCTTCCAGTCTTCCTTGTTGGGAGGAGTTAATGAGATGGAGTATACAGAGCACCTGGCCTAAACACCGGGTGGCACATTTTACTTCCTCTCTTAAGAACAGCCAAGATGTGCTGTCATTCCATGTGTCCAGACCTATTGAGTTCTCTTTCCTTTCTTCCTTGCCCAGAAGCCAGTTCTTTTCTGAATTCAGAATCTCAGCGCTATCTTTCTAGTCACCAAGATCACATTTGTCTCTTCTCTATTTGTCTACTTGCTTTCTATATTCCCTTTTCATTTTTTCTACCACTTTTTATAATGGCCAAAGGGCTTGGTTTTTATAGCCATTATCTTTGGGTTAAGAAACCAGAAAAAATTTTTTTCATTTCTTTTTTTTGTTTTAATTTATCTGTCTCAGTGTTCCTCTTCCACTGTTAAGAAAAAAAAAAATATATATATATATATATATTTGGGAACTGAGAATGCTACACTCTATAACTTTAAGCCTATGCCACTCAGTGGGGTCCATAGATGAGAGGTGATCCACACATTGTTTTCGGTCTGCGACCAATATAGAAATCGAGAGCTAGTCTTTAGAAATTTTTATAGAAATTTGACAGAGTAATTTTATGTTTATTTAATCTAATAACATATTTAGGCTTGCATTTTGCATGTCTTTTAATTTCCTTTATCTAGAAATTCACATTTATTGTATTTTGCATAATTTGGTCTGAGATGCATCAGAAATTTTAAAAACTACTCCTTTATCATAGATTGTTTGAGAAGTTCTGCTCTAGATAACTTAATTATTATAAGTGATGTATCTAAATAGATCACAAGAAACAGAAACAAGCATGTAAACTAGAGTCATGACTTATGACGGCAAAGATGGAACTTGTAAACTTTTTATGTAACTATTGGATCTTAAGTTCAGAAATTTGAAGGCATAGTCATAGAGGAAAAAATTAAGACAAAACAGCCAAAGAGAGAGAAAGACCAGTGATCTGTGTGCTTTTACTAAAACTAAAAGGCTTAAAAAGTAAATTTTATAATGGCTTTAAAGTTCATAAAATGCTGCTTCTCTGTCAGCCTAAGTATTTAATTACACACGTAATTCTTCCTGTGGGATGACAGAAAATGCTGCCTTTTCTGTTGTGTACACAAAGTTTCTCAAATGTAGGAAGAGAATTCATAGTCTCCCCAGCCTTTACAAATCTAGAGCCTCTACCACACCAATGCAAATTTTAATGATGGGGTAGAAGGGAATAACTAATTATATGTAGTTATTGCTGCTGTCACAAACAATGATGGAAGATAGTCTAATCAAAAGCATTTGCCAGTGGATATGATTAAGCTAAATTTAATTTACCCAAAGATTCAAGAATGTGAATATTGCATGTTCTCATAACAGCGTTTTTCTTTTCAAAGAAATGAAAATAATTATTCTTAAAGACCTTCAAAGTCTGCATGTAAAGACTGTCCCTTTTGAAACCAACTACATTACGTGGGGTTTTTTTCATTTGCCTGCAATGTTATATTCTCTATTTCCATACTAGTGATTTAAGAACATTTTGTTATCTGAACATAAACAGAATTTCTTTGCTAATTTGAATTCTGATTTCTTTATTTGCCCAGTTGGAGTGTGTTTTGTGGGGGAAAAAAAAATTGAAGTAAGGAAATACTTATCAAGGGAGACCCAATTACTCTTTGAAAATTCATTTCCTCACTGTCAAAACATTGAAGTAGAAGGTAAAAATTAAACATTCAGCCATATAGGGATATTTAACAAAACAGGCAGTCTAAAATTGAATATAAATGTTTTGAATTCTTTAAACACCCAGCTGGTGAGTTGACTTTGCTTTCATAGTAGATAGGTGATAAATTCAAACAATTAAAAGGCATCTCTTCCTTCTTACCTGCCATCACTTTATGCACAACTGGGAATTTACACCAGGATTCTTGGTTGCTAGACTATGCTAAACATAAATGTTCACACTTTCTGCTATAAACTCACTTTAAGATAATAGTGCACCACTGTTTTGGCTGAATGTTACCTTCTATACTTTGAAGTCAAGAAGTAAATTCTCTATGGCCACAAAGAGAAATAAAACTCCCCTTCCCAAAGCTTAAATGTAGCGGCAGGATTAACTGAATCAAATAATTCATTAAGCTTTTTAATACTTCAATACTAATGTTCCTCTCTTGTAAACAAAGTAAACTTAAAAATTATCACTTAGGTAAAATAGAATAAGATCCAGGAAGGTTGTAAAGTGGACAGGTGGAAATGTATAGAGACAAATGCTAAAGAATTGCAGAAAATTTAGAGATGTCATCTATTTAGGAGATATGAGGAAACAAAATAATCATAATGATAATCACAAACATTTTTTGAGCTTGTGCTACGTGACAAGCATTGTTCTTTGCATCTTTATTTGCATTCATTATTAATTGTGGGAGCTGCATAGAAAAACCAATTGAAAGGCTCTGGAAGAAGATAAAAAGGGGATCACTCAGGAGCATCTCAGAGTACAGGTACTCAGTAAAGAGAGCCTTTTTATGTGTTCGGACAGCAGAGTGATGCTCAGTTGGTTTCTGGACAATTTGGAAGAGGGATAACTTTGCCTGTAGCTGTGGAGGCAGCCCAGATGGGGTAGATAGAGCAGGCGCTTCCACCAACATCACACACGTGTACTTGAAACATCTCCAACTAATTTTACAGGATCAAACACTGAATAATAGATCTTGTGAGCAAAATGGTGTTGGGGCAGACCACTCACAACCAATGCAGCTTTGTAACCAGAGAACCAATAAAAACATTAACAACCCTAATAAACATACTGGCCCTATTAACTCCCATCTGGCATTTAGAATCCCAGTGAATCCGTCCTGAGCCCTGTACCCTAGGACTTCAGCCTCCCCCTTCTCACTAGAGAGGTCCTCGCAGTCATTCCCTTCTAATACAGACCACTTTGTGCTGAGTTAAAATTATGATCTCGGGTTTGTCTTCTTCATCAGCCCGTTTTCTCTCCTTTTTAAACTCAAGAGGGGAGCAGAAGCTTCACAGTTTCTTCATCCGTTCTCACAGTTTCCCAGTCAGCTTAACAGAGTAAAAGAGGAATGACTCTTGAAACCACTAAAGTTGACACTTCTTACACTAAACGAAGGTACTTCTGCAGCATTTTTAGCTTTGTTTAAAAGCCATCACATAGCCATCACATAGAAAATTTGCCACTATCACTCTAAAGCTTTAATGTCCTGCAAAAAATCACACATGAACCAAAGGGACTTCTGTGTTATATGGATGTCACTCCCCTATTTGTTAATCCCATTTGAGCTAATCTGCATTACAGAAGCATGCCATGTAACAAAACGAACTGTGTTCTGGCTCAAAAGGGGGGAAAAAGAGAAAGTATAAAAATTAGAATCATTTGAGTATTTGTAACTTAGAATGTCATCTTGACCTCATAGAGCATTTTATACTGAAATGGAGCATACTGGAATATTTCAGGATAGACTGTGTAGCTAGGAAAACAGTATTTTAGGGAACCTTGCTGATTTCTTGAACAGTGTGGTAGGAAGTTACCAAGTTTATACCAACCTGTGAAAACAGTCTCCGTATCAGCTTCATCCAAGTATTTAAGACGTCCCAGGATTTGAGAAATATGGCCTTTTGCCATCCTTTGCATATTGTCATGTTTGCCACCCATGACTGCCCAAGTTTAACTGATGAGAACACTGCAAGAAATGATATTCTTGGCAGTGTGGCAATACTAAAGATTTTGGCAATTCAGAGTTGGCCTCAAGGCCAGGTCAGGCCTCAGTATACATTGTAGCTCTGTTGCAGATAACAGTGTCCCAAACAATTGAGTATGGAATAAATCTATTTTATCTTACTAAGAGCGGAAAAGTACAATTTTAACTCATGTTATAAATACCAAAAGCCTACTTTAGATTTGTGATCGGGCTGGTCAATCTTGTGTATTTTGAAGATTTTTTTTTTTTTTTTACATTTTGTAGAATATAGCGAACCCAAATTATTTCATTGACATTCTCTTGCCACTTGTTCCCTTTCCCTGTCCCCAACTCTTTCTTAAGTCACATTTACAGGTCTTTCTTATTACTGGAATATATGTTCCATGGATAACCCTTTCCTTGTGGCTTGGCTTTCATATTTTCAGATACATAACATTCATCTCTTGAAAAATTGCTCCATTTTCAAATAGCTACTATAATTTTCCTTCCCTTTTCTGAAAGGGTTTGTTTTCTTCATATATGCTCAAATGGCACATGAAGAAACATGAGGTTATTGAAGTGAGACAGGATGAATAATGGGTGGGAAACTCAGATGCCCAAAGTTCTGGTTTTGCCACTAACTCATCCTAAAACCTGGATAAGCTGCTTCCTTATCTTTCCGTGACTCAATTCCTATTTATGTTAAATGGAATTAACACTAGCTCACCTTATATAGGGACATATGAGAGTAACAGCCACACGCAAACATTTTATAATACTGATCCCTTAACAATAGCCTATTAATTTATAAAAGATATATCTACATTTATTATTATTATTTTATTTATCCCTCATAATAATTCTCTGGGAAAAGTTGTCTTCTCATTTTGCTGTTTTAGACATGATAAAAATTCTACACTTTTTCTAGTGTTTGTATGTATGTTTACAGATGTGTATGGTGTATATTAAAATATATATACCTACAAATATACAAACACACATCTCCTTGGAAATATGGTTCACAATGAGGGGAGTTTTAAAAGGAATACTCAGTAGTCTCAGTCAGTAGAAATCATGAGTCCATCTGTTGCTGGAAAGCTCAGCTCTCCTGTTACCAGGTTCTTGTCTTACTCTGTGAGAAAGAATTCAAAGGCACGATAGTAAGCAGGAAAGTACAACGTTTATTAAACGCAAGTACACTCAAGATAGGGGGAATGTGGTCTTACTACAGAGAGAGAGAGAAAGGAGAGAGAGGACGGAGACAGGAGAGCAGGAGAGTCACAGCAAAATGGCTGATTATAAACTTTTTGTAATCTCTGGAGGCAGAACCTAGGAAAATGTGGTTCCGATTTAGCCTTGTTGTCTCATCCCAGTAAGCAGGGGGCTCAGTTTCCTGCTTTTTCTTCCTCATATGGTGTTTCCAGAACTTTCGTGGCATCAGGTCCATGATGAGAGCTGTAATATTTGCGATGCAAATGATATTTTAATGATATTATAATTAGCCAAAGGTCATGCCCTAGCCAAAGATGGTGTTTAGGCGGGAAAAGGCCAGTTTTGGCTTATTCCTTCTTGCCAGGACTAAAACATGGGGAGTTCTAAAGAAAAGAAAAATTTCTGGAACTATATCCTGTAGGGGGAGGGAGTGTCACTGCACTACCTGTCCTGCCTCACAATCACACCTGAGTAGTATTTTATTTTTCATCTTCATATTTCAGATTTAAGTGTACTTCCTCCTCAGAGTTTGAATACATTTTTCCTCTCTGCTAAAGATATATTTTCCTTTAAATTTTAGAACATTTTGCTTTTATCTTTCTTTATGCAATAAATAAAATTTATATAATTATTCTATTGCCATTTCTGTTGATCTTAGATATAGGGAGGACCCAAGTGATACAGTTGATTCCAGGGTATCTGACAAGCTTGAATCCGTCTGGAAA
Source organism: Pteropus medius (assembly GCF_902729225.1). Taxonomy (NCBI): domain Eukaryota; kingdom Metazoa; phylum Chordata; class Mammalia; order Chiroptera; family Pteropodidae; genus Pteropus; species Pteropus medius. The sequence continues at coordinate 46,239,418 of NW_024340849.1, forward strand.
CTCTGCAGCACTCATAGATGAATTAGTGCCATAGCTGTAAAGATACAAAAAAGCTCATAAGATCTTCTGAGAATAGCCATCCTCCAGTTGGCACAATGATTGCATCAGTATGCTCAGACATAACCCCTGTCATGAAAACAGCCCCACTGCCACAAAGCCAGTTGTTACAACAATGGGAGAGGGATGATGGTGCTGAACTGCAAGAATCAGATTACACTGACAACGGGGAGCATCATAGGGCCAATAAAATTTTCTAAGTAGACCAATCTATTATCTTTCTCTAGGTTATACGAGAACTTACAGTGGTCGTGATTTCCAGATGGTGATATTATTAAAACATAGTGTTGTCCAGTAGAGCTTTCTGAAGTGAGGGAAGGTGTCAGTATTTGTCTTGTCCAATATGGTAGCAACTAGCCACATGTGACTATCGAGTACTTGAAATGCAACTGCGTGACTGAGGAACTAAACTTTTAATGTTATGGAACTTTAATTAATTTTAATTTAAATAGCCACATGCGGCTAGTGACTACCAGATTGATCAGTGCATGTCTGCATATTACTTAGGAGACTAATTGCAATGATGCCAAGAGAATTGTCCATTTACTTATCTTGAGAATACTTCGGGACGTAAAGGCATGAAAGAGATGGATTTTCAAAGCCTGAGTATTTGTGGAATTGCAGGGTCTGCCCAGGTGAATGATAGTTACATTTCAGAAATGACTGGAAAGTTATGTTTCGGGTTGTGACTCTCATCTGATTTCTTTTTCACAGGCTCTTTCATGTTGGTGAACACCTCTGGGAGACCTGAGGGGCAGAGAGCCCACCTCCTCTTACCTCAGCTTAAGGAAAATGACACCCACTGCATTGACTTTCATTATTTTGTATCCAGCAAGAGTAATTCTGCTCCCGGGTTACTCAATGTCTATGTGAAGGTCAATAACGGGCCTTTGGGGAATCCTATCTGGAATATAACTGGAGACCCGACACGTACCTGGAACAGGGCAGAACTGGCCATTAGTACTTTTTGGCCTAACTTTTATCAGGTATGCTTTTTGTTTTCATTTCATGTTTTGATGCATCTTCTACCTTCTAAAAATATAGTTTTTATATCAGTATAACCAGAGAATGTATAAAAAGTGTTGGTATTTTTTATACCAATGTAAAGAAAGCTTTTGCTATTTAATAGGCTTTGTTTATAACTTAAGTTGAGAAAGGAGTAAAAAACATGATTTGAACTTGTTTATGTATATATTGGTTTAAGAAATTCAAAGCAGTAACCTGCAGCAGGGCAGGAAGTGCTATCTGCAAGGGTATTTTACTTTCTGTATTAAGTAAGCCATATTTGATTCAGGGAGACATAGCATTTGATTCTAAAAGAAGAAGCCCCTTTTCCCATGAGTGGACCTCAGGAGTAAATGAGTCATTAAGAAATGAGCCCTCATGGAGATCAGCTAATGAGGTGCAGATCTATGCTCCCACTCCTAAAAGCAACGGGAAGAAAATACCATGTGTAGGCTGCGTCCTCATTATTCAGGGGCTGCTGTCATGGCTGCTCTTATTATAGATGTTCTCTTGAGACCCACATGGCCCCTGTTGAGTTGTCATTTAAAGTAACAAGGGTGGAGGCCCAGGAGCAGTTAAGAAGTGGTACAAAAGCAGTCCTGATGTCACATCCTGATTGTCGGAGAGTTGGAGAGTTCCTGTACCACTAGAGCATCCTGACTCGGGGTCAAAGGTGGGAGATGAGGGACAATGGCATTTGGTGCTCTTTTCCTTTTGTCCTAAGCACTTTTAAAAAGAACTTGATATCAAGAATACTCAATTTCAAGAGGATACATTAAGAGGACTGCAATATTTTGCTTCCTCTTTCTTAATGCCTTTGGCTCCTTCAGGAGCCAACTGGAATATGTATCCAGGATCATTGCTCATGTTTAATTGAGGGGCTCAGCTAGGCTCAGGCTAGGGAAAGGTGAGTCTTCTCAAGAGCTGTTTGTCGTCTGAAAGGCATGAATAGCACCCAGGAATCCATTCTGCAGATTTGATGTTTATTAAAAAAGATGCATCAATTCCTCTACCCCTGGATTTGATAATGGGAATAAATAGGCTGCGAATTTCCTGCTTTATTTATCTTTGTAACCTTGTACCTGTAACAGTTTCTAGTATTTAATAAGTGATAAATGTTCCTTGAATGGAAATGAAGGGGTAGTGAAAGCTCTGTTAGTTCACATTTACATTGTTAAAATCTTTATTTAGAGTACACTTTGGCAGTACATTTTAAAGGTGTTAAAAATTTAGATATGTCTAAATTTAGCAATCTACTGTTAGGAATTCATCCTAAGGAAATCATGAAGAGTGGTTGTAAATAATTAATTACAAGGATATTCATAGCAGTTTATTTATAATAATGAATAATCAAGAACAGTATTATTTCTAACAATAGGGGATTAGTTAATTTGTGCTACATCATATAAAAATAATTTTTGCAACCATTAAGAATAATACCATGGAGAACCATTTAATGATGAATTTAAGTTTATGTTGTTAAGTGGAAAAAAACTGTCTAAAGCAATATATTAAATCTCATTGTTTAAATTAAATATATATGTATATTTATGAATGTATGTGTGTATGGTATCTTTCCAGCTAGTGATTTGATTTTTTTCTTTTTGCCATATGCTATATTCTAAAATTTCCCCCATATACACATACTATTTTTACTTATAAAACGTCAAAGAGTAAAAACTAATTTTTCTTTTGGAGTGAAAATATTCTATTTAATAATAACCTTCTTTTTTTATAAACGTATGGTCTATCAGTGATATAATTCAAAAATATGACCTTTGGAGCAAGCTTAGTCTTTCATAGGATTAAAATGGAAGCAGGGAAAATGGGTTTGGCTAAGCTACACTTCAAAAGACTTTTATCGAGTAGATTAGGCTAAGAGGCTGAATGTTTTTAGAAACTACTCTTGGAGGAGACTTTCCAAAGTAGAGAAGGTCTGGGTCTGTGATGTTCCCACTGCCCCTCTGGAGCCTGCACTAGACTTATTCTTAGTCTCCAGGCATCTGCTAGATAGAGGCCAGTAAGATGACTTCTAGATAAGACCAGAAGGTATGTCCTGCTCACATGTGTCCTGATTTTTTCTCTTTCTTTTCGATGAGAACCCTCTTTCTAGCTTATAGATAGCTGCTTGCTCATCTTCTCTTTTTTGCTATATGGTCTTTCTTCACATGCAGAGAATGAGAGAGAGAGAGAGAGCGCGAGTGAGTGCGAGCCTTCTTACAAGGACAATAATATCATTATGGGGGCTCCATCTTCATGACCTCATGTACACCTAATTATCTCCCTAAGCCTCCATCTCCAAATATCAAAACGTTGCGGGCTATGGCTTCAACATATAAATTTGGAAGGGGGAACACAACATTTAATTTAGTTCATTAGCAGCCTTTGGCACACCTAGCCCAGACTGTCAAAATTAAAGGAATGATTTAATTTATAAAGTCTTAGGAGATCAGCCTTTCAAAAGGAATTATCAAACTATATTGAAAGAAAGGTAGTCCTGTATACTAGAACATTGTTGTTTTCAATTAATCCTTCCTTAATTGATTTCTTTTGAATAAAATATTCAGCCTTCCCAATTGTGAACCTCTGACCCCAGCCCCTAAGCCCTCACATTTCCCTCTGTGACTTCTCTCACATTACTAAGCAGTACATGATTTACCATATTGAACTGGAACTTAAGTCTTATTCTAGCTTTTTGGTTCACAGGGTGATTCATTAGGAATAGCGTCGTACTTTGAATTTAAAGGTGGGCTTGTAGAAAGTCTTTAATATAGTGTTGCTAAATGTTTAAGAACCTGTGACCAACATTTGTAAAGGGTTTAGATCCACCAAAAACGCAGCTGTTCATTTGTTTCATGAGCACTCCAACCAAGCATCAGCCTTGAAAGTTTTAAAGGCAAAGTTAAAGTAGTACTTCCCTCCCATTTTCCCTTTATCTGCTGGGTAGTAAACATACTGAAGTCATTACCCAAATAGTTAACGTAAGCTCTTAGGTAACTGACACTCTGTAGATGATACAAGAGAGGTGTCAACAGGAAACTTAAAAACACTGAGGGTTAGGCCTTAAAATCACCACATAAAATGTGAATGATGTTTCCCAGTTGGGATGAGAAAGATAAGCTGTATTAACAGGGATGAAGAAGAAGGAAAACACCTACCAAATCCTGTTTCCAGCCCTGGCCCAACATGTCAGCCCAATGTGAGGCGATCAGAAAATAAAGCCAGAAAAATAAGTTGTCTGTGTTCAGGCAGCACTGGCTGGGGCAGGGGATTTCCTGCTGCAGACTGAGGTCTTCAGCCTATGCGGCTGGCATACCCTTTCTGAGGAGGTGGGCTGTCACATACTGATGCTCTTAAAAACGTGAACATGCATGAACTTCTGCTTTTAAGTTAATTTCCCATATAAACTTTTCTCTAAGGAACTCTGCACTAGCCTCGGGATGTGAGTCTATTTTAAGTGACCATTGCATTTCTAATTTTAAAATATAAAAAATATTTTTCTGGTGTCACATGTGCATGAATGTGTGTGACATTTTCTTTTATGAAAGTCAATATCCAACTGATGCATTCTTAGGATACAGGTAGGCTGTCTGGAGCCCAAAGCTGAGGCTAAGACTGCTAAAGGAGGTAGTACCCTTGAGAGAACCCCTGTCAGTGCACAGGGATTCAGCTTCTCCCAGACATCACCTCTACATTAGTATTTGGGCTGTAAGATAAATTATCAAGATCTAAAAATTAATGTAAACAGACACTTAACATACTAGTATATCAAAATGATTTATATTATACAGTACCTTATTTCTATAAGACACTTTTGCACTTTATTAAGTAGTTTTGATATAATGAATTAAAATCAATGATTAACTCTTTTGAAGGAATTAAATAGTTTGAAAATGGACAGCATTGTAGTGTAGTAAAAGAATATATGTTTTGGATCAGATGGAATTGAAAATTTGCATATCAGCCCTCTTTACTTATAAGCTCAGGCAACTGATATAAACTTACTGGAACTCACTTCCTTAATTATAGGACAAGATATAAGACTATGGATGGCATTAAGATGAAAGGAAAAGTGCATTTGCAATGGGCTAGCCTCTCAAATGGTGGTAGTTTATTGAGATTAAGATTTGTAAAAGACAGTAAAAAGGGAATCAGCTAATAGTTGAGTGCTTTCTCCTTGCTATGTCATTCCTTAAATGTGTTTTGTGAAATGGTAAAAAGTGTTTAATGAAAGTTTCAGGAACAAATCCTTTAGTGAAACATTGGATGAGAGGAAGTGAACCAAGTTCCTTTCCACCACAGTGGTCCAGAACCGCTGTCGTGCAAAAACATGAGGTGCGATTTCCTGAGGGTCCGTAGTATCAGCCTTATCTGGACTCCAACTACATCATGGGGAGCAAGTGCTCTTGGAACATGGGTGGGCATTGCTGTGCTGGGCTCCTTGCATCTGTCCGGTCCCTCACCCTCCTGTACTTTTGTCAAAAATATCCATTTCTCCCTCAGTTTTGGCTGCAAAATACTGAAATGTTTTTCATCTGGGTTAGAATCTGTTTTGCAATTGTTGGATTTGGGGACATCCTTAATAAATCTAGTCATAACTATCCTGTGTGCTTTTGATAAACACAGCAGGTTTTCTTGGGCATCTCTTGTTTTCGCAGTCTTTCCCCTAATGCTATTTTTATTAAGCATTTATAGAGTTTTAAAATGTTTCTTTGCAGAGTAAAGTGTTCTTGCTACAGTAGTCTTTTTTTGTAGCTTTTCTTACTTACAGGAGAGTAGTATTCTATAGGTACAAATCACAATGTTAACCTGCACAGAATACAGCTAATTGTAGAGTAATTACTACTCATCAAAACATAAATTGTCAATTATTTGGAGATTAACACATATTTAATTCCTTAATTAATGTTTGTCCTAATTACTTCTACTTAGAACATGCCCCTCTGTTGGGCAGCAGCAGTGAGAAGTGAGAAGTTACTGCTACCTGCTTTCACCTGGGCATCTGGGCTATAGCACCTGCTTCCTTTGATTTAGACCTTGACTTCCTACAATTTTAAGAATAGTAGTTTACTCTCACTAGCACCCTCTTGCTTTACTGTGCTGATGAAAAAAACAGATACCACTTTGAATCTGCTTCTTTCCCTCCTCTCACCTTTCTCCCACCCCCACAAGTTTCCACCCGTCAATTTATGAGTTCATAACTCTGCATGCACCCAGAGAGGCCGCTGGAATCTCACACTTGCTGCCTTTCTCCCTGATTTGAAACAATGAGTCTGAATCCAGTCAGAGGCCAGGAAGACAGTGATCTAATATAGATGGTTGCTCTGAAAAGAGAAAAAGGCATAAGCGGACTTGAAATCCCCTCCCCCACACCTCTCAATAAAGGAGCTGGGCTGGGGGTCAGGTGGGCAGTGACAAGAGGGAATATGAGGATAAAGTCATGGATTGATGAGAGTCTTCTTGTTCTCTAGAGCTTCCCTGTTAAGACGAATTCCTTAGATGTACTGAAGTTCCTGGGAGAAGATGAGGGATAGATTCCTGAGCTGAGCCCCACTCAAAATTCTTTGTGCAGTGAGAACACAAAGAAGCTTGCCCTTTGGGGGAGGCTAAACCTAGATTTACCCTTTACCAGTCTGACATCTTTCTTGGTTAATGAGGAGATGAGGGAGTAGGAATGACTTAATCATACCCACCTCTTCACATTTAGTTCTAACCTTAACTTCCTGCACAGCCACCTAAGTTTCTTTGCTGTTTGCCTGCAGCCCACTTATTTTACTAGAATATGATGTAAAGCCATCCTGAGAGAAAGTGGCTCTGCATTCATTTGCTGCTCAGAGACAGTGTTTTACAACTGAATAGGTGAGTGTTTTCCAAATTGTGGTCCCCAAATCCAAGGAACCTTAAAGAATTTTAGTCGACCAAATGGGAAGACACGCTGATTTAAATGAAGTTGAACACATTCTGTACTGCAAGCCGTTTTCTGAGCTGAGGTATGTTTCTGAATCTCCAGGAGAGACAAATAATGGGTGGAGGAGCCCAGCTGGAGTTTGGGCATCAGTTTAGGCTTTTGCAGAACATCTTTTGAGTCTAGTGTTCCCTGGAGCATACTTGGGAAATACTGATATGTCCTAATGGAAAAATAGAACATTCCCTGACTCCATAAATTTCTTAGCTTATGGCCCTTACTCCAAGTACAAGACAATTGAATTGCAGCATTCCTCTAGGATGACATGGGGAATTAGATGTGACAGTGAAATATAACCCTGTCTCAAGCAGGAAAGCTATTTTAAGCAGTCGCCCCTGTCCTCTGCATTTTGTGCTTTAAAAAGATGAACAGTGTATTTTAAGAATCAGTGGGGACACACCAGGCTGTCACTTTAGTATGTACCTAGAACTGCATTTAGAAAGTGGATCGATTCACGTGATGGTTTTTCATCTTGAAAGATAATATATTTTTTAATTTATTTATTTTAAACATAACCTACATGTCTAAGTTTTATTCTTACTATCTGATGATCACAGATAAGCGTGTCTTACTATCTGATGATCACAGGTAAGTGTGTCTTCTGTGTTAACATACTCCTCTGTGGTCTGTTGCTTGTTGGTTATCAACATTTTTCTCTAAAACCTTCCTATGTTTTTTTTTCTTTATCTTAATCTTCTTCCATATCCCATTTTTTAAAAATAGGATGAATATTTGAGCTATAATTAGAAAAGATTAGAAAAGAACATTATTTTTTTCAAAAGTCAAAGGGAAAATTAAAAGTTAGGAAAGTCAAAGAAAGCAAACTTCTTTTCTTTGCCCAAACATAGCAAGGGTAAGTGGCAGCATGAAAGCTAATTTTGTTCTTCGTTGAAATAGAGAGGATCAGAGATGCTGCAGTGTTAAACTGCTTCCTTTCTTCTGTTTGGCAGATATCTGAAAGATAGCCTGATGTCAAACCCCTCACAAGCCAAAATCCAGGATGCCTTTTCCTGAGCAACTGAAAGAGTCAGTGGTTTTATTGGTTGTTCTGTCAACGAAAGAACATCCAAACCTATAGAAAAGTTTTATAAGAGTTTATTTGAGCCAAATTTTTTAGAGCATACCTGGAAGCAAGATTTCAACAGATTGAGAAAATGTTCTGGAGAATGACAATTTTGCAGTTCCTTTTTTTGTATTTAAAATCAAAGGAGAAAATATTAGGTAGTAGATTAAGGAGGTAAGAGAAAGCAAAGTGGGAAAAATCTCTAGGACTAGATAAAAAGCAAAATGGAGAAAAATATACTTCTTTTACCTTGGTGGGTACAGGCTAGTTAATAGTTAACATTTACGGTGGGTAGAGATGGTATGTGGACAACAAGATAACAATGAGGAGTTCTGTGGTCTGAGGTCAGTCCGCTCGTTGTCTTGTGCTCTGTTGCCTGAGGTTGAGGGGTCTAAAAAAGAAAATTATTCTGACTGCTATACTAGATGCATAAGAATAGTGGATAGGACTCACTTAAGGTAAAGATTGACCTTTGCAAAGGAAACTGTAGGCCTGGGATGTGTCTACCTGCCATGGCCTGGCCAGTTAGGAATTTATGATTAGAACCATCCTGTATGGTTGGTTACTTTTGGTCACTGAGCTTGTCACACCTGCCATGTGCCTCCCCTGAATCCCCCAACCCCGAGTTTTATTAAATAGACACATTTTGACTCACATTTCCTACCTGAGAGCAAATGGATTTTCCCAAAAGCTCCTGAGACTACAGGGATACAACATCTTTTCTCCTGAGATGTTATTTGTTGAATGATTGAATGAATGTTGATCCTCTTAGTTCTATATTTCTTTACATCTTATGGCTGCAAATAATATCTGGGAAAGACCAGCAAAAATGAGTATTGAGTCCTTCCTATGCCCAAGTAATTTACTAAAATCAAGGACTCAGAGTGAATTAAAACACACTCATACAGCCAGTTCTCATTCTCAGTCATTATGTTCCATAAAGTCACAGCCAACATGGAATTAGTGAATACTGAACTGTTGCTTCTGTGGGTAATATGGAATTAGTCCTATGAGCCTCTAGTCAAAACATTTTCATCAAACGATCAGTATATAACCTTGTTTTCTGTGTTTTTCTGTTCAAGACACCTTATTTAATTAATATGTATTGTCAATTCTTAACATCGAACTCAGCCAATAGCACTATGGCTCACTCCTGAAAGAAGATGATCTAATACTGTATTTTCTCTGTAGGGCACATCATAGCCTTCTTGTGCTTAGGAACACTAAACAGCCTTTCAGTTCTGCATCTGGGGCCATTTTAAACAGCAACATCATCAATAAAAGGCAGAAAAATGTGAAAAATATGGCACTAAGTAGACTGGGATAAGGATACTTGTCTATAGTATGAGAACTAAAACAAGAAGGCAGAGCATTGCCTAGTTCGACCTCAGCTGGGACAAGTATGTAGGACAACTCAATTTTTCCCCACTCTGTACAAGTTCACAAATGACCATGAAAGCTTTGCAAATATTGATTTTAGGGTTTCAGATAAATTAGTGAGTAGGCAAATTCACAAATAGAGTATCTGTAAATAATGAGGCTTAATTATATTTCCTGTTAAGCCAAATCCAAAAAAGTTCCCCCCCCCACAATTACACTTGACATTCAGTATTTTATTAGTTTCAGGTGTACAGCATAGTGGTTAGACATTTATATAATTTGCAAAGTGATCCCATCTGTAGTCCAGTACCCATCTGACACTATACATAATTTTTTCAATATTATTGCCTATATTCCCTATGCTCTACTTAACATCCTGTGACTATTTTGTAAATGCCAATTTGTACTTCTTAATTTCATCACCTTTTTCAATTAGTCCCCCAAACCCCTTCCCATCTGGCAACCATCAGTTTGTTCTCTATATCTATGAATCTATCTCTGTTTTATTTATTTTGTTTTTCAGAATCCACATAGAAGCAAAATTATAAAGCATTTACCTTTGTCTGTCTGACTTATTTCACTTAGGTTAATACTCTCTAGGTCCCTCCATGTTGTTGCAAATGGTAAGATTTCATTCTTTTTCATGACCAAGTAATATTCCATTTGTACCACCTCGTCTTTATCCAGTCATCTATTGATGGACATTTAAGTTGCTTCCATATATTGGCTATTGTAAATAATGCTGCAGCAAATATTGGGATGTATATGTTTTTGAATTAGTGTTTTGGATTTCTTCAGATAAATACTCAAAAGTGTGATTGCTGAGTCATAAGATAGTTCTATTTTTAATATTTTTTAAAAAATTTGAGGAACCTCCATATATTTTCTGAAGTGGCTTCACCAATTTGCAATCCCACCAACAATGCACAAGGGTTTCTTTTTCTCCCCGTCCTTGCCAACACCTCTTTTTTGTTGATCTATTGATGATAGCCATCTTGACAGATGTGAGGTAATATTTCATGGTGGTTTTAATTTGCATTTCTCTGGTGATTAGTGACATTGAACATCTTTTCATATGTCTATTGGCCATCTGTATGTCCTCTTTGGAAAAATGTCAATTCAGGTCCTCTGCCCATTTTTTAATTGGATCATTTGTTTGGTGTTAAGTTGTGTGACTTCTTTATAAATTCTGGATATTAACCCCTTATTGATGCATCATTGGCCAATCTCTTATTCAGTAGGTTGTCTTTATTTTGCTTGTTCTCTTTGCTGTGCAAAAACTTTTTACTTTGATGTAGTCTCATTGTTGATTTTTTCTTTTGTTTCCCTTACCTGAAGAGATATATCCAAAAAAATATTCAAATAAATTAGTGAGTAGGCAAATTTACAAATACAGAATCTGCAAATAATGAGGATTAATTATATTTTCCTTTAAGCCAAATCCAGAACAAGGTTTTAAACAATTAAATACTGTGTTTTGGCAAAATTATTCCAGAATAAGATGGGATGGCTCTATGATTCTGCCATACTGATATACTACTTTAGCTTTCAACTTTTCAAATACAGTAGTCACCCCTTATTCATGGTTTTGCTTTCTGAGGTTTTAGTTACCCATGGTCTCCAGTGGTCTGAAAATATTAAATGAAAAATTCCAGAACTAAACAATTCATAAGTTTTAAATTGTGTATAGTTCTGAGTAACATGATAAAATCTGGAACCTTCCTGCTCAGTCCTGCTGAGGACGTGAATTGTCTCTTTCTTCAACGTATCCATGCTGTAGACACTCCCTGCCCACGAGTCACTTTGTAACTGTCTCTGCTATTAGTTATTGGTTGGGGGAAGAAGGAAACACCACGTTCGTTCGCATATGTTTTATGTTATAACTGTTCTTTTTTTTTAATAAAATTCTATTTTATTATTAGATTATTGTTGTTAATCTCTCTGTGCCTAATTTATAAATTAAACTATCATAGGTATGTATGTACAGGAAAAACATAGGATATATAGAGTTCGGTACTATCCACGGTTTTAGGTATCTACTGGGGGTCTTGAAATGTATCCCCTGTGGGTAACGGGGGTCTTGAAATCTCACAAGTTAGATTGGGTTAGAGAGCAAAGATTTTTTTTTTTCTAAAAATGTGTGTATTTCAGTAAAAACAAAGACATTTAGCTGAAAGCTCACTAATGCCAAAGGATATCGTGTCGAATGAGATCCGATGGTCAGGTTTTAATACGGAAATGTTATAAATTCTCAGGAATTCAGTTTGTTTATAGAAGATTGGACTATGAAATAAGTTGGGGTTTTTATTATTTTTAATTTAATTTTTATGCATTATTTTGAGGTCTATAAAGTAAGTTTCTATGGCTTTGTTTTGATATAGGCTTTTTAAAAAAATTGATAATGATACAACACACTTAAGTGAGCATTTAAAACATCACCTGTGTAATATAATTGAAACAAGTCACACAAGACAGGGAGAGAGTTTTCTCCATGCTATTGCTGGAATACAAGACTCCCACACAAAGTACAAGGCATATCGTATTTGGCTGTGACAAAGTATTGCTGTTGATAAATACTTTCTTGTTATCCAGAATAATGGCAGTGCTTTGGTGAGCCAAGCAGGAAAGTTTTCTCTTAAAGCTGGAGTCTAGATAGCAAATATTTCATGCTTTGTGGGCCAGCTTGTCTCTGTGGCAACTATTCAACTCTCCTGTTGTGTGAAAGTTGTCATAGACAATAAATAAATGAATGAGCATGGCTGTGTTCCACTTAACTTTATTTATGGACATTGAAACTTGAATTCTATAAAATTCTTATGTATCACAAAATTATTAGTCTTCTTTTGATGTTCTCCCACCATTGAAAACTATATTAACCATCTTTAGTTTGTGGGCAGTACAAAAATAGAAGTTGGGACAGATTTGGCCCATATGCTGACTCTTATTTTAAAATTTATGTTGGTAAAACTATGTCATATAACTGTTCCTTGCATCTACATTTCTAAATCAAATAGATGATTGCAACATTTCTTACTTAAATCTGGAAATAAAAAATTTGGAACATACATGTATGCATTAATGAATGTATATGTGTGCGTATGCATGATTGTACATTATGTATGTGTGTGTATTATATGTGTGTATATATGTATTACATATACATATATATAATAGCCTCTTATAACTGCTGGTTTAGGCACTTCAGTAACATGAAGAGTTCAGATTTGGAAGTAAAATAGATCTAGAATTATACTCTGACTCTGCAATGTACTAATTGTGTGACCTCAGAAAAATTACTTTACCTTTCTGAATAGGCCTACTTATCCCTCAAAGGGAGTTACTATTACCTACCTCATATAGTTGACTGGGGAAAATTAGACAATATGTGTAAAAGATACCTGAGACATAGATGTATCCAATATATAAATGTTTTTTTGAATTATTGAATTTTTTTTAAAAGAAAAGACTGTGTGGCTCCCTAAGGAGACCCAAGTCTCACTTCTAATATAGATTTTCTATATGTTCTCTGTTCTGTTTAATAAGCATGGCCACATCCCAGATCAATTTGTTACACCTTTCTCTTTTCTTTTTCCAGTGGTGCCATCAATATTCATGTGTTATTGTTTCCTCTGACCTCAGTCTTTTTGGCCCTAGATGCTGGTAGCATTTTCAGACTCCCACTGGGTTCTGCATACTCTTGCTATACTTCACTAGAGTTACACCTGTACTTTCAATAGAGAAGTCTCTTCTTTGACAAAAAGGCAAAAATATTTTTGCTTTTGAAGCTTTCTTGGTAATGGCACTGGTTAGAAAGTAAAACGTGGAAAACTGGACAGATAGCAAGAGTTCATGACAAGGAAAACTTTTTGTGGGATGCTAAAATCTGTTTTAAAGAAACCTATTTAAGATAGGCCTCATCTTGTGACCTGCTTGTTTTAACCATTTTGTTTGTTAGAAACAACAAAGTAAATCTCTTAATGACCAGGTATTAAAATCAAGTTAGTAGTCAAGCTAAGATTGTTCTACAGCACCTAAATTCAGATCTCTTCATTTAATCATATTTATTTCAAAATAGTAAACTTTTCAGTACAAATTATACTTACTTTTTGTGGTATGTGTTGGAACATTTATATACTGAGCTATAAACGATGAAGCAGCTAATAAAACTTATACTCATAACTGTCCTTTAATTGAAATTACTAAGAAAGAGCTAGGAAATGGTCTTTAAAAAAACTAGTTTCAGTTTTTTTAAAGAAACATTGAAGTTATTGCTTCAAACTTGTCACACATAACTCATCTTCTAATGTATAAACCTAAAGGTGTCATATAAAAGGTGTCATATAAAGGTATAAATAAACTATATTTGTGTTTGAATATGTGTGTAGATAAACACACAAATATATCTGTAAAGATAGTTTTCTTCCTCTTGTCTCTGCAATTAGTCGTAAGTCAGTGCTGGAACCTGTCAAGTTTAGAAGTTTGTTTTGAACTAAAAAGAGCAATCCATTATTCTCTTAGTGTATAATCGGATGCTTTCTTTCTTTGCTTCTTGGTATTCCAGTTGGACTGAGAGGAGCAAAGAGTTTCAGAAATAAGCATGTGTTTAATTCATTTGTTGAGGCCTCGTTGGTAAGTTATCTTGCTGAGAAATTTGGAGAACACTGTCTAATTGCGGTGTTTGCCTCTAGTCTAGTAGAGACATTGGTTATGTCCTTGCTTAGGCATCTATGAGTTTATTCTAGTAGGCTGGGATATCAGTTGAAGGAAATTGAGTTAAAGGGCTCTATCATAGGCTTCCTGGTTGGTTTGGTAAGGAAGAGGTGACAGTCCTGTGGCGGAGAAGAATCACAGTCCTATGAGCCCCTTATTATTTCATCTGTCACTTGGCCATTGCTGCTTGTTCTGTTCCTTAATTATTTTTTTAACAACTAAAAATCTCTTTTATTTTTCTACCAACTAAAGCTTAAATTTCAGAAAATTGTCTAAGTTTTTTGGATTCCCTAGAGCATGTAGTAAATACTCTATAAATATTTGGTCAATAAGACTTGGAATCTTTGAGCATTTTGTGATGGATGATAAAACAGATTCAGAGATTTTAAGGTGGCATTTTAAGGTCTCTAATTTCTTCCCCCTCCTTTCTTTTTCCTTTTCTTTGGTAGGGCCGCAGCCCTCTATTGTTTTAATAAAATATCGTGTATTAAATTCACACATGTCAACTTCAAAAATAAATTCACATGACCGTGTTTTATATGAAACTATAAAGATTATATTCTATTTTTATGAGAAGCTTCAGTCTCTGTAGTTGGTAAGATAAAATAATTTTCCATAAGGACAATTTTGATAAGGAAAGAGGCCTTTATCTGTTCTGTTCATGATATACTCCAAGTACTTACTTCAGTGCCTGGCTTAGAGATGACATTAGGTGAAGCCATAGATTGAATGAATGAATGAATAGGAGAGAATGAGGGAAGAAAGAAGGGAGGACAGTTGGGAGGAAGGGACAATGGATAAAGATTTCTGAGTTTAGCTTTCAAAATACTTTTTTCATCACCACAGTGTTGGTTTTCTTGGATAGTTGGTGGTTGTGGGCATCAGTCTGTGCAGTGGCCATTCTGACCAAAGCAGCTGGCTGGTTCCTGCACTGCCTACTACAGCTACCCGCTGCCAGGCAGGGTATGACTATTACTCAGGGGCCTGGTTTTGGGATCCTCTGGAAGGCTTTTTTCCTCTACATGCTCTCAGTGTTCATCTGCTTTATGTCCCTTCAGTTGTCTTCTTATAGGCTAAAAGTAGAGAGATACAGTTGCACGAATATCTAAAATGCAGGAATATCTCTACATCTCTTCCTTTCTCTGTATCTTGAGTGAAAAAATTAATTAAATTCATGAACAGGGAGAAGTTTTATTTCATTTTTGTTTTGCCGCTGGGCCTCTCCTTCACCTTGCATGTTTTGTATTTCAATGTGGTGGCACTGTGGCATAGTGTCCTCTAGTCTAGCAGGTGTCCCTTGGATGACTTCTTACCTGGGAGGCCACTTGAACTTTTCCATTTGGGGTTCTGCTGATTACTTTTTCCATTTTTTAATTCATCACACAAACAAATAATGCAGCCCTAGGGCTGAAGTGTTTGTTCAGGCAATGTGTAGTAGCAAAACATCATGCTGTTTGGAATCAGAAAGATTGGATTTAAAGTTTTATCTACGATAGACTCGTTGCATGTTCTTGGGCAATTACTTGTATCTAAATCTCTTTGTTCTTGAAATATCTAATCCTTGGAGAATTTTTACATGAACTCATAAGATAATAGAGTGATATCTGCCCAGTATATGTAATGTAAACAGTAACTTATAATTACTTTTTTAAATAGAAATTTTTATGGAAATAGTTGTGGAGTCGGATGCAGTAGTAAACAATACGGATTCTTGCATACACTTACCCAGTTTCTTCTGATGGTAACATTTTACAAACTTAATGTATATAATACCACACCCAGAATATTGATGTTAAAATCTACAAGACTTTTCAGATTTCTCCAGTTTTACTTGTACTTGTGCATGCATGTGTGTATTTACTTCGATACCTTTTTTTTCCCCTCATTTTTATTGTGGTAAAATACAAATAACATAAAATTATTACTTTAACCATTTTTAAGTGTTCATTTAAGTGGCATTAAGTAAATTCACAATGTTGTGCAAGTTTTCCCACTATCCATCTCCAGAACTCTTTTCCTCTTATAAAACTGAAACTCTGTACCCCATTAAAACAGTAACTTCCCATCCTCCTTTCTGCTTAGTCCCTGGCAACCACCATTGTACTTTCTGTCTTTATGAATATGACTGCTCAAGGTACCTCATATAAGTGAAATCATAGAATATTTGTCTTTTTTGTGTCTGGCTTATTTCACTTGCCATAATGTCGTCAAGGTTCATCCATGTTATAGCATGTGTCAGAATTTTCTTCCCTTTTAAGGCTGAATCTCACACACACACACACACACCCCACATTTTGCTTATCTATTCACCCATCGATGTACTCTTGGACGGCTTCCATGTTTTGGTTATTGTGCATCATGCTGCTATGAATCATATATTTTATTACTGAGAAGATTTGTACATCTGCCACCACAGTGAAGATCTTAACAGTTCTAACATGAAGAATGTGCATTTTGTCTTTTTGTAACCACATTCATCTCCCTCCTGTCTCTTTTCCCTCCATTCCTGACCCCTGGTAACCACTAATCTGTCCTTCATTTCTAAAATTTTGACATTACACAAGTTACATAAATAGAATCGTAAATAGAATCTGGAGATTCACCCAAGTTGTCGGGTGTATTAATACTTAGTTCCTTCTTATTGCTGAATAGTATTCCATGTTGCAAAATCATTTACCATTTGAATGACATCTGTACTGTTTCCACTTATTGGCTATTATATTAAAACTTCTGTAAACATTTGTGTACAGGTTTGATATGAATGAAAAATTTTATTTCTCCAAGAGTACAGTTGCTGGGTTGTGTTTTAAGAGTTACCATCTTCATATTGCATGAGCCATCCCTGGTGATACAGTTTCCTGCTATGAGTAAATGGAGGTTAAAATAATGGCATGTGGACCTTTATAATAATAGCTTGACAATAGATACCTTTAGACAATAATGTTAAGAAAACTGATAACCTCCTTACTGGTTCTTTTTTCTCCTTTAGCCTCAATTTCTCGGAAGTGGCTCTACCATTTCAAAAAATGTCATTCATTCTGAGAACCTTGGAGCATGTTGCCCTTCTCTTTCCCTACTTCCACGATCGAATAGTTGCTAAAGCTGTCTTGGTTTTACTGCTGCAGAGATTTTTATATCATTCTCCTTTGCCATCTGAATTTCAGTTAGCATAGCCTCTTCTCTATATTATTAACATGGTTTCTTTCCTGGAATCTCTTCCCTATGTGTAGAGTCTCTATAACCTGGTCACAGCTGACCTTTATAGTTGTAGGTTCCAATTCTTCTCTTCATGGCCATGTCCACCTAAGGGCCTTTGCACATGCCCTGGATGGAGCCTTGTCCTCTTCACACTGTTAGCTCATTCACATTCAACTACCAGCTCAAATGCCACCTCCTCTTGGCATATGTTCTTCTAATATGCTACTTTTCATAGTACTTATGGTAGTTTTAAATTTTTAATTGTATAAAACCTAGGGCCCCACATGGTTCAGTTTGGTCATAGAGTCCCCTTAAAGAAGTTGACCAAAAAATATGTCAACAATTTAAATCTATTTAAAGCAATTTAAATCTTAACATTGCCTCTGGTAATGATTTTAAGCCTCTTTACGAATATTAGCTCTTAACCGTGGTTTCCCCACCCCTGTTACTAGGTGAGATTTTTAGGTATGGTGCTGTTTGACCCACTCATTCTCATTAACATCCCTGAAAACTGCATTTGGATCTCATTTATCTTAGTAAACTTAGAACCAGGAACATCGACTGGCAGATATTAGGTGCTCCATTAATGTTTGTAGGAAACATGAGTGAATGAATGAATGAATGAAACTACCTGTATCTATATAGGAGACATTTGGGAAATGTGACAAAATGAATGAGTAATATAAATTTTTCTTAATTTTCCAGGTGATTTTTGAAGTAATAACTTCTGGACGTCAAGGCTACCTCGCTATTGATGAAGTGAAGGTGTTAGGACATCCATGTAGTAAGTTGTCTCAACTTTTAAACATTTGGGTACATACTTGGGAGAATATTTACAGATTAAGAGAGGATACTAAAACCTGGGGTGCAGTAGTCCTGCTGAGAGGGTTCCCTGACAAGTCCCTATATGTTGCTTTGCCAGCCCAGAAGTCCAGAAATATGTATTCTGTGTGTGATGTCATTGAATGTATCTAAATGTATTTAAAATGAAAATCAGAAATGAGAATGAAAAGAATACTTTGGTATGCTCAAACATCCTTGCAAAGGTCTTTGGATTTTCCTTTTTGAATAGTAGCACAAGTTAAACATTGAGAATCTATGCATTGTGTTCCTAAATCCAGTATGTTTCTGGCACTTTCAAACAATATAGCCCCAAACAGGCTAGGGGCCTGGCGAATATAAGAAATCTACCTAAACTACCTGGGGACCCCAGAAATGATCTGTTCTTCATCTTTTATAAATTACTACTTTAAAAAAGGCTAATAGGGGATAACAACACACTTTTCTTTTTACCACCCAGTATGAATGAACAACTATTAATAGTTTGTCATATTTGTATCCGAACCTTGTTCTTAATTCAACAAAATGTTGCAGATTGCCAGTCCTGATTCTCCCCCACCTTCCCAGGGGCCAGCACAGTGCTGAGCTAGCCGCTGCCCCTCTCCACCTGGAAGATTTCTAGTCCACAAGCAGCAGAAACAGATGTGGCTGATTTTACCAGGAAAGCTTTGTATCAAAAGGAAATTAGATGGCAAATAGAATCACTGGGAACATCAGTGATCTAGGCTTTGATAACAGGCAGAACCAAAAGGGAGGATTTGTGGGCATAACCATGGTGACTGCTGTGCCAGACAAGCTGTCCAAGACAGGAGTGTGGCAGTCGGCTCCTCTGACTGCCTGACCCTTGTAGGGTGACCCTTGCCACCTGCCTGAACGTTTGTTACTATCTCTGTGACTTTGCACCCTCACCCTTGGGCATAAAACCCTGAGTGAGACTGTCAGGGTAGACAAGCTAAATCATGTACTCATTCTCCACTAGCCATTGGAGTGATCTAGAAAGGCAAGCTTCAGCTTTTTCAGCTTCTATCATAGGAGCCAGACCTAGACTTTTACCAAGAAACATACAGTGGGGATTTCCCACTCCGCGATAGAGCTTGGAGAGCTGAGCAACCAGTAAACTGCAAATATCTGTGTGTGCGTGTGCGCGCGCGCGTGCATGTTTGCACATGTGTGCACACATATACATACACTGTTTCTCATAATCACTATTCATAAAAAATAATAAAGTAAATTCTAATGAATGATATCCAGTTGTACAAATTACTCCGTATTCTTTCCCCACCCACTTATCATTACATTTTTTAGGTCTATCCATGATATTCTATCATATGATTATACTACATTTTATTTTTTTATTCTTCTATGAATATTTAGTTTCCCTACCCCCAGTTTTTCTCTGTGGCAAACATTGCTGCCATGAACATCTGTGTGTTCATCTCTGGGTGCAATGTGTGAGAGCAGGGTATGTTCTTAGAAGCAGAATTACTGGGATGTGGGGTAGAAACAGTTTTAGTTTTATGAGAGCCACCAAAGTGCTATGAATAGTATCTGAACCAGTTTATATTCCAACCAGCAATGCATGCAAGTTTTATTTTCCCTGTATTTTATTTTCCCTGTATTGCACAAAATTGATATCATCACACTTAAAATCTTTGATCAGTTAGCAGTGGTCCCCAACCTTTTTGGCACCAGGGACCGGTGCTCCTATGAGAATCTAATGCCTGATGATCTGAGGTGGAGCTGAGGTGGTGACACTGGCGCTGGGGAAGGGTTGCAAATACTGAATGAAGCTTCCCTTGCTTGCCCACTGCTCACCTCCTGCTGTGTGGCTCAATTCCTAACAGGCCACACACTGGTACAAGTCTGCAGCCTTGGGCTTCGGAACTCCTGAGCTAAGGGATGGTAGCCTGCTTTATTCTTAGGGTCCCCAGCATTAAAGAGAAACCAGCTAGTTTATACATTTGGATCACTGTTGATGGTCCCTACCTAAATGCTTGAAAGAAAGGTAATATCTACAATGGTGTTAGAAATATGAACACTGTTTTTATTACATAGATTGAATAGATTATGAGATCACTCCCTGTACTAGTTACGGAGAAGCCTTGTTGGTGGTTATCTGTTGAAGGTATCATGACATAGTCATTTGATTCCATCCAGAGAGATTTTGCTGTCCCTGAGATCTTTATCTGGTTCTTGGAACCTGCCACAACAATGAAGTTCAAGCAAGGCAGTCATCTTGTTCATTACTAAGGCAGACATTACTTTTGTAGCACATTGCATTTGCCTTTTCTTCTGTCAGCAAGACTGGTGACTTCAAGAAGAATTTCTCCTCCTTTTTTTTCTGAAAAGGCAGGAAAACGAACAATACTGTACCTAATTGGAACAGCAGGGCAAATTTACTTGCTCATAATTACCTGAGTTGGAAATTGGCCAAATCCTCAGAGTAATAGCCTCAGGCTGGAGAGGACCCATGCGGTCTTCTAATGTGCATGAATGTTCACAGCCACTGATTCACCTCTTACCAGGAAGTAAAAAATCATAAACAGTAATACTGCATGCCTACTATGTGCTGAGCACTCTGTTTCTCAGAGCAAACCTCACCACAGGCCGATGTTATTGCTGGGTGCAGATGCAGTGGCCAAGGCCAAGTTCTACTGGGTCTTTTGTTTTGTTCTGTATTCTGGGGGTTCCTTCTTTTATATCTGGCCACTGGCCAACAAAATAGTTTCTGAAGTGGAGCTCCTCCCATTCCATAGGATTTGAGTTCTCTATCTTTTGTAGTATAAAAAGAATTAATGCTTGTCCTTCTATCACAGTCTCCCGAAGTTTCTCCTGCAGCTTTGTTCATTCCTTCCAAACCCAGCTGCCTATTGCCATAGAAAGGTGTTTGTGGTCTCTCCTTTGGAGAATACTGGTGCTAATACTTAATTGGCTTTGCAAACTGCTGTTAAGAGACACAAAATTGCAAAACAGGCTCTGTACCAAGGTGATGTATGGTATAATAGCATTTTGAACTATAAGCTTTAAATGGTTTTGATGATAGCTTTTCTGTAGTTATTTTTTTCCTGAATCTCTAAGTTTATGAGGAAAACATGCAAATGAAGATTTTAAAGAAAGCAATAGTTTGGCCATTAAATTGAAAACTTTACAGGTAATATTTTAACAGATTTTCTATCAAGATTTCTAAGTAATCAGTTATTTTGAAATTTGAATACTCATTAAATTTAAATCATAAAGGAACATAAATATTTTATATAGAAAATTATGCTTTCCGAAAAGATATAAAACCGCTGAACTTTATTTACTTTACTTTTAAGGCTCCTGTTTGGATTCATATAGGTTTATGAGTAAGCATTACAACATTTTTTAAAAAGTAGCTATTCTGTTACGAGTATACAGTTGCTCATAAAATTGATTTTAATGTAGTGACAGTCAGATGGAGAATCAGCTTGAAATGTAGAAATGGCTGTGGATACAGCAGATCTCTGGCTTAAGACCACTTCTAATGAGCATAGATAATTTTTGTATTTGATATGCACACTAAAATATATATTTTGAATTTAGTTCAATAATCCTAGTAGGAGAAACTGAAGAAGCATTTTATCAGCTTCATAATATTGTCTCCTATTTTAAAGTAGGTTATAAACTATGAATATATGAGTATTTCTATTATTACGTTGGGATACTGATATATATTTTCTTATATTTTATAAGCCATGCAGCATTTTAAGAGGCTTATTGAGATAGAATTCGCATATTGTACAATTCACCAATTTAAAGCGTGCAATTCAGTGGTTTTTAGTGTATTCAAAGAGTTGTGTAACCATTACCACAATCAATTTTAGAACATTTTCATCACTGCAAAAAGGAACCTGTACCCATTAACAGTTGTTCTCCATTTCCCCAGGGCTCCCACCCTCAGCCCAAGGCAACCACCAATCTGCTTTCTGTCCCGATAGATTTTCTCACTCTTCATTATTTCATTTAAATGAAGGCATTCAGTGCATTGTCCTTTTTCTCTGCCTTCTTTCATTTAGCATAGCATTTCATGGTTAATCCATGTTGTAGAGTGAGTCAATACTTCATTCTTTCTGAAAGCCAAGTAATATTCCATTGTATGGTATACCCCATTTTCTTTATTCATTCATCAATTGATAAACATTCAAGCTGTTTCCAACTTTTGGCTATTGTGAATAATGCTGCTGTGGACATTTATGTACAGGCTTTTGTGCAATATTTGTTTTTAATTATCTTGTGTATATACTTGGGAGTAGAATTGCTGGGTTACCTGGTAAATCTATGTTTAGCATTTTGAGGAATTATGAAATTGTTTTTCAAATCACCTGCACCATTTTATATTCTTAAAAGCAGTGTATGAGGGTTCCAATTTTTCCATTTTCTTGCTGATATTTGTTATTATCTGTCTCTTAATCATAGCCATCCTAATGGGTTTAAAGTGGTATCTCTGTGGTTTTGATTCCTTAATGGCTAATGATGTTAAGTATCTTTTCATGTGCTTATTGGCCACCTGTATATCTTTTTTAGAGAAATGACTGTTGAAATCCTTTCCCCATTTTCAGTTATTTATTTTGAGTTGTGTTAGTTATATAAGTAGATACAAGTCTCTTATTAGATATATATATATATGATTTGAAGATATTTTCCTCCAAATTGTGAGGTTTTATTTTTTATTTTCTTGATGATATTTTTTGCAGCATAAAGTTTTTAATTTAATAAAGTCCAATCTTCTATTTTTTCTTTTGTAATTTATGCCACTTCTGTCATTTTCTGTTATATCTAAGAATGTGTTGCCTAATTCAAGATCATAAAGGTTTACTACTATGATTTCTTCTAAGAGTTTTAGTTTCAACTTACATATCAGTCTCTGTTCTATTTTGAGTTCATATTTGTATATGATTTAAGGAAGTGATACAACTTCATTCTTTTTGCATTCCAGCACCATCTGTTGAAAGACTATTCTTTCTCTCATTAAACTACTTTGGCATCTTTGCTGAAAATCAATTGACTGTAAATACAAAAGTTTATTTCTGGACACCCAATTTCATTCTGTTAATCTATGTCTGTCTTTTTGCCAGCACCACACTGTCTTGATTACTGTAACTTTGTAGTAAATTTGAAATGGCGATCTGTGAATCCTCCTACTGTAAAAAAAATTATATATTGTTTTGTCTGTTCTGGATCCCTTGCATTTCCATATGTATCTTAGTATAAACTGGTCAATTTCAGCCAAAAATCAAGCCAATATACTAAGAAGAACTGTGTTAAATCTGGAGACCACTTTGAGTTGGAGGGTTATTGTCATCTTAACCATAGTAGGTATTTTTATCCATGAACATGGGCTGTCTTTCCTTTTATTAAGGTTTTTAAAAAATTTCCTTCCATAGTGTTTATAGTTTACAAGATACAAGCTTTGTACTTCTTTTGTTAAATTTATTCCTAGGTATTTTATTTTGATGGTATTATAAATGGAATTGTTTTCTTAATTTAATTGTTGGATTATTCATTGCAAGTGTATAGAAATACACTTTAAGATCTAATTGATTTTTTTATTATATTGATCTAATATCCTGAGACCTTGTTGAACTTATAAGATCTAATTGCTTTTTGTGGATCCTTAGAATTTTTCCCATACGAGACCATGTCATCTTCAAGTAGAGATAGTTTTACATCCTGTTTTTCAATTTACATGTCTTTTATTCTTTTTCTTGCCTAATTGTCATGGCTAGAATCTCCAATACAGTGTTGAGGGGAAGTGGAAGGAATATGCATCCTTGTCTTGTTCCTGATCTTTGGAGGAAAGCTTTCAGTCTTTACTGATGTGTGATGTTATCTGTGGGTTTGGGTTTTTTGTAGATGCTCAAATAAGGAAAGACATTCTCTTTTATTCCTGCTTTCTTGAGTGTTTTCTGTTTGTTTTGTTTTGTTTATCATGAAGGGGTGTTAGAACTTAGCAAATACTTTAATGCTTTTTTTTTGTCTTTGTAGGGGAGGAAAAAGTTTCCTCCACCCTCTTAAGGTCCCTTGGCTAGGTATGAAAATTAAACTGACAAAGACAGATTAACAGGAGAAAAACATACAAATTTATTTAATATACCTTTTTCATGATACGAGAGCCTTATTAAGAAATGAAGGCCTGAAGAAACAATTAGACTTGAGTATTTTCATTCTAGGTTTGATGAAGAGTGGACAATCCAGGAAGAATATGAGAGATTAAAGAGTATGACATAAGTGTAGTAAACTAAAAGAAACTTAGTAAGACATGTTTGCTTGGATTCTTCTTGGTGTCTGTTTGTTTTTGGAGATAAGGAGGCTCCTTTCCCCCAGGTATACATAGGGCATCTTTCACGTAAGGGTTTTATGACCTATTTCAGGGGAAATGTAGGGAAGGTCAGAGTGACCTTCTTACTCTGCCATTTTTCTCAAACTCCTTCAGCTTAAAATATTCAATATACCAAAGTGCCATATTTTAGGATAGTATATCCTGAACCCCGTTATCTATCAGATTATCATGTGGTTTTTGTCTTTATTCAGTTTGTGGGGTATATTATATTGTTGATTTTTGAAGACAAGTCAACCTAGCATTCCTAGGGTAAATCTCACTTGATTATAGTATATAATCTTGTATATGTTGTCATATAACACATGAAATGATACCTTGAATCCAGAAATTTAAAGATTACACAGAATTAAACTCTATTATTTTTCTGCTAATTTAAAAATATAATAATATAATGCAAAAGATTAAAAAAACACCTTATAAACCCATGTGCCAAATATTGTATAAAATGAATACAAAATGCGAGACTATTCTGTATTGCTACTTTGCAATATGAAATAAGTCACCAGTTTCTTCAAATATTTAAGAAATGCTGAGTTCAAACTATGGCATCCTAGGTTCAAAATTATTCTTATGTTCTAAAACAAAATTATTTTTTCACTCATTGAGTTATTCACATACCCAAACATTGCTTGTCTACTTCCAAATTTAGATTTTATCTATGAAGACATTAAACAGTGTGATTAAAATAAGAATAACAGTGACAAATAATAAATTAGAATTGTTTTCTGAATTACGTTCTGTTGAATAAAGACATATCCCCATGCTTTGGTTAAGAGATGCATAGGGCTCAGAACTAACATTTTATTTTAAACACGTAAGAACTTAACTTGGATTTTTCTCCAAAGATATATCATTCTTTTTCAAGGTGTGGGTGATTTATAAAACTCATTTGTATATAATGCTAACTTATTTTTTCATGATAAGAATGTTGATTTTCTTTTTCCACTTGAAAAATTATTCCATTAAGATCCATTCTAACTTTAAGCAAAAAAACACACAAAACAAAACAAAACAAAACAAACAGGTTAAGAGCAAAGCTTTTTGCTTCTATCACAAGAATTACTTGACTTCCTTGGCCCCATAACCTCATTCATATAATAGAATGATAATAATAATAATGCTTTCCTCACGGAGTAAATGTAGGAATTAAATGAGTTAATGTACATAAGGAATTTAGAATAACGCTTAGTACACTCAAAGAGCTCAGTAAATGTTAGCTGTGGTTGCTGTTGTTATTATTAGGCACTATATCCTGATAGGTCTACTAAAATGAGTTAGCTGCAGATTCTAACCCTAAGTAACTAAATTGATTGATTTCTTAGATGGAATAATCTAGCAGTGTCTATTTACAATTTTTTAAATGTTTGCAAATATACTGTTTTTCAGTATTGAGTAGGCAGTACCAGGCTATTCTTTTTGGCAGAAGTTGGTTTTCTTATTTGTGCTGGTATGCTACACAAATAGAGAGAAATGTTGACTGTTTATTTTAGCAGTTGGGCATGCCTACAGTAAATGCCATTACATTAAAATGTAAATGAAAGTTAAAAAGGGATAGGACATAGTCCTCTTGTCTCACTTCAGTTTACACTTTGATCTCACAGTTTACACTTTGATCTCTGATTTTGTTGTTAGTATTCTGATGCAGACTTTGAAGAATCAATAATATGAAACTTTTACAAAAAGATTTGCATCTTGGTCAATGCTAATTCCTGACTTTGGGATCAAAGGCTAATTTGAGATCAGTTACTGCCCCCAAATCTCGATTCTTTGAAAAACTGTTTTCTTAGTGACAAACAAGAGAATATGGCAGAAATGAGAAAATAGGAGAGGTGTACTAAAAACCCATTTGATATTCATGGAAGATAGTTTTTAGGACTCCTGCAGCTTTTAGAAGAAAGCTCGCATAGCATTTTGAAAGGGTATCCAGGAGACAAATGGGCTTATAAATTTGGAGAGAGAGAAATTTTTCTTTTTGAATATGGGATAGATTGAAATTTTCCACTCTAACGGTATTCTACCTGGTGTTACAATTAAGGTAGTTTGGCAAGGTTCAGAGATACAGCTCAGCATGGGCTCAAAACTTTTCTGGCTGCAGAGCTCTTTTTCTTGGGATCTTTTCCAGTTTCCAGTGATAAATCAGTTATTTTAAATAGTAATGAATACTTTTTCGAGGCTAAGTACAAGGCATGCAGTATGCCTTCCCAACATCATCTTATATAATCTTTATCCCAATCCTATCATATAGGTACTTTTTCAAATCCCTGTTTTCCAAATTAAAAAAAAAAAAAATCCACTAAGCCTTCATTTTAGGAATGTTTGCTTCCATTCAGATGTAGTAAGAGGCTGAAGTATTGAAGCTTGAACACACATGTACTAAAATATAAATCTTAAAATATTATCAGCCTTAAATTGCTTCCCTGCTGAAAACAATTTTAGGATTTATTGCACTAGACAGGGAGAATCCAGACATCCTAAAACTTTGGAAAGATTATATAGCCCTTTGATACTGATTGAAAAAACTTACAAATGCCATTAGTAGAAATTTTGGCTTTCATGCTTTTGGAGGAAACTAATCTGAAAAATAGAATCCCACAGTCACTTTTTTTTTTTCTTATTTATCTGATAGATGAGTTACTATCTTTCATTTGGGTCAGTTTTCTTGCATTTGAAAAGGATAATTTGATTATAAAAGTGTTTACACTTAATATATTTGCATGTTTTCATCTGGTTTCCATTTGAAGTCTGGCTTTTTTATTTTAGCCAGATTATTTTTTTCTGGCAGTTCTTTCTCAACCAAGCAATACTATCTCCCAAACCATAGACCGTCAATCTGTTGCAGAGTAGGGCCCTCACCCAAATATGATTGAAGAGAGGCATAAAATCCTTAGACTCTGAACCTCACTGTGCAAGTAATATACACTGGCAGTCTTTGAGAAAGCCAAATTGAAGATCAAAATAATTCTAAAGGAGAAATGATAACTTTCATTCTGTGTAGCACGTCTTTATTAAGAGTGGAATGAACACAGACAGTCATATCTTTGGCCTTCAAATTAAGAATGTAAGTTATATCCTAATAGACAACCCCCTACAGACAGTTAGTATTAGGAGATTGTATTGATAAATGAGTTTTACTGTCTTTCTCTTTGGTTCAGGTAGGCAGTGTTAGAAGCAGGGACTTTTAGAAGCAGTCTTCCCAGGGAGTACTTTCTGTGCATCAACAGGCTGATAGCAGAACCAGTGACAACCCCGATATTCAAATTATTTATTATTACTAACTTAACTTATAGAGTAAAGTACATATTTTTCATAAGTTTATCATGAAAGTTTAAAGAAATTAATACTGGTGTTTTTGAGGGGGTGATGAAGATCCTTTTATACCATGCTGGTAGAAATGCAAATTGTTATGCACTTTAAGGAAATCAGTTTGGCAATTTGTGTCAAAAGCCTTTTTAAAATGCATATTTTTGTCTTAGTAATTTGATTTCTAAAAAATTATCTCAAGGAAAAACCAAAAAGTCTACATGATGATTTAATTATGAAAACTTTTACCTTGGCATTATGTATAAAAACTCAAATGTTCAACAACAGTAAACTTTCACATGTCTGTGTACTGTGCATTGGGATTTCTCAGCCTTGACACTATTGACATTTTGAACCTGATAACTCTTTTCTGTGGGTGCTGTCTTGTGCATTGTAGGATGTTTAACACCATCCCTGGCTTCTGCCTACTGGATACCAGTAGTACCACCACCTTCCCCACAAGCAAAAATGTCTCCAGACATTGTCAAACGTCCCTTGGGAAGGAGCAACATTGCCCATGATTGAGAACCATTGACATATATTAGGCAGATTTTCAAATAGTTTAAATGAATATTTAATAAGGGAAAATGCTGACGATATCTTGTTAAAAAGAAAGGTGCATGGTTGCCACAAAAAGGTAAAAAGATATCAATAGACCAGTTTTAGGGGATGTAAAGTTTCTTTAATAGCAGAGGATTACCCTGACAATGTTGCGTGAAGCCAAATACTCACACTAGATCTCCCAGAGCAGCCCATGAATGATGCAGCCACCCATATATGCCCATGTGAGAGAGAGGGGATTTTATCAGGTGCTGGAAGTGTTCCCTTTTTTTGGTTCCCATGGGAATTTTTTCCCTTCACACCCTGCCTCCCATTCCCACCCCATTTTCTGCTGTTCTCATGATTTGGCTTTTCATCTGCCTCCTTACCTAGTGTAAGTAAATAATCTGTATGAATATTCATGAATCCACTCTGAACCTAGACACATCAAAGTTTAATTTTCCAGCCTCCCTAAAGAGGCCTAAGCTTTACGTGAACATGCTTTGTGTCTCTTCCACAGGTTACGGATGGTTTTCATTTAAAAAAGTTAAGTGTGCAGAAATGTATGCACATTTCAAAAGTTGCTTCTTAGAGATAAATTTATATATGATTAAAATTAATTACTTCTCTTTAATGTTTATTATTGAAATTATTTTCTAAAACTAAAAAATAAATTAAATCATAAATTTTAGGAGAAAGAAATTGATTTCAAATATCTTGAACATCTTTTAATATATTAGTCATAATTAGTAGGAGGATTATGTAAATGAAGACAGTCTAAGTAAGTTGTTTCAGGAAGCCATTCAAATTTGGGGAACAATATATTATTTCTCAGACATTTCAGAAACATGCTGTAATATTAAAAGAAAAGAAAACTATATGGATAGCTTACTTTGGTTTTCCAAAATACTCTCCTAACATACATATAAAATTTGAAATTCATTTTTTTGTCAATGATTTTAGTCCATTGGAAGCTTACTCTACATGTTCCAGACTAAATGTATTTTAGCTTTCTCCATGTGCCCCTCAGAAAGTATGGAAGTCTTTGAAAGGCTACAAATCTCTTTCTAATGATTATAGCATGAAGGAAAAGGTTCCTGTAGGAAAGCAAGCCTTCCCTGCATTTCTGCACCTACAGGAGAGGTGGATGCAGAGCTCTTTTGTTTCCATAACACCTTGATGGCCCTTCTGGCTGAGAAAAGTTAAGAGAACTCAGTTGTAATGCATAAGAAAAGCAAGAGGGATTTTGAGTGTTTGGGCAGCCTGAGAATTTTTGAGGGAGTGGAGAAAAAGGAAGGAGAAGGAGTCTTAGATGGGATGCAGGGTAGGAAGCCAAGGCCTAAGACATACATGAGTAGCACATGGAAATTTTGCAGTGTTTTTAGGGAAGACTTTTAATTTTTACATTTTAGTAACTTAACTGCATGGGGATATACTAGGGATGATCCTTAAAATATAAATAACTCTTCAGCACGGACTCAGAACTGACCTTGAGCTTAAGCAAGTGAGGGGTAAAACTGCAGAATAATAGCCTCATTAACCCCAGTTATTATGAAAGATAGCTACACACCCAAACATCTTGTGTTGGAGACCCAACTTTTTATATTGACTGGCAGCAAGAGGGAAGCAGAATTAGGAGGCCATAAGGTGGACAAGAGAGGGCAACATTTGTGAGATGTCTCGCTATCTGATTATGTGGGATAACTTAAGTCTTTAAAAATCTAGAGGAATATGGAAGTGGGGGAAGGGTGGCCAATGTATGTAGGAGCCAGCTTGAGAGATTTAAGTTTTTTCAAAGGAGCCATTGAAGTTCTAAATTATGCTCAATGAAGTCATGGCCATAATAAAGGAAGTAGACAGAGATAGCACCAGACTGGCAGAGCACATAGTCAGCAGGGATTTGAGAAGAGGGGACTTTGGTTGACTGAGCACTTGTCATGACAGGAGTAGGATCAAGAAGGGAGAACAGAGAGGCCTCGAAACCAAAACCAGGCAGAAGAACTTCCAGCCCAATAGGCACCAAACAAAGAAGCCTGGAATTCTAACTCAGCTTCAGAGACTGTAATCATTCCAAATGTGACTCAAACAATAAGCTTTTTTATAATTTAACCATGGATGCAGGAGGTGTCCACAAAGAGGGTGCAGAAGATGCAGCCCCCATACCCAAAGATAGCCAAGGAGAAAGAAGGCAAATATCCCACTGCCACAGACAGAGCACTACCAAAGCAATGG
Organism: Pteropus medius; assembly: GCF_902729225.1. Classification (NCBI taxonomy): domain Eukaryota; kingdom Metazoa; phylum Chordata; class Mammalia; order Chiroptera; family Pteropodidae; genus Pteropus; species Pteropus medius. The sequence continues at coordinate 46,270,069 of NW_024340849.1, forward strand.
AAGAGGATGTGACAAAGACCCTTATGACCTGGGATCCTTTATTTAGACTTGAATGAACCATCTAAGAGCTGGCAATAGTCAGTAAGACACCAGTCACAAAAGGGGTGCCCAGGCTACCCACAATTCTGCCCACCAACTGCAAATTCTTCCTCCACAAATGTCTTCTTCATAGCTCATACTATGTCTATCAGTCTAAGTGTTAAGAAACCTTTCTTTATCTCTAAGGTGACTTGCCTCTCCATAGTTTCTGCATATTGTGTCCATGTCACAAAATTTGAAGTCAGCTATCATTCTCAATTTCCCCTATCCTTCCCTTGTGCCCCAGTTTTTCCTTTACTAGACTAAAGGGTCTACTTTGAACCCATTTCCTGTTTGCCCAAGAATACTTGCTGGTGGCGCTTGCAGCTACAGTATTTACCCCAAGATAACACGCAGATTATAGTCCTAAGCTTACCCCAAAAGTTTGCCATACATCTCCCATGCTTTTCAGAGAATTACATCAAAACAGGACTGATGAATTTGGGACAGTTTGTTTGAACAGAAAACAGATCCCAAATGATCTGAAAAAAAGGCAAAGGGGATTCCTGTAGCCAGATTCTGTAGTGAACTTATGGCACTGAAATGATTTGACAAGAAGGAGGTGACAATGTTGTCAGCATTCCACGATGGTACAGTGATTGAAGTAGACAACAGAAATGGAAAGAAAACTAAGAAGCCATGTGTCATTGTGGATTATAAGAATATGGGAGCAGTGGACTCAGCTGATCAGACTCTCACTTCTTATCCAGCTGAGAGCAGAAGGCACAAGTTTTGGTATGACATTCTTTAGCCACCTTCTAAACATTACAGTGTTGAACTCCTACATCTTGTAGAACGACAATTCTGAACACACAATTAGCCATGTAAACTTCAGACTGACGCTGATTCAAAGAATGCTGGAAAAGTATCATAAGCCAGGGCAGCAACATCTTTGAGGTCGTCCGTGCTCTGATGATGTCACACCTCTTCGACTGTCTGGAAGACCTTTCCCCGAGAGTATACCACCAACATCAGGGAATCAGAATCCAACTGGTCACTGCAGTTTGCTGCTGGCACAACCACAAGAATGACAAGAAGACCTGGAGAGAAACGCAGTATTTTTGAGCAGACTGTGATGTTCCGCTTTGTATTGTTCCATGCTTTGAAAATTACCACTCGGAAAAAAATTATTAAATATTGATCATCATATATATTTCTGTTAAATTAATATTAGAGACAATTTCTGTTTAGAAATAATTTGAAAAACAGTTTTTATATTTTATTTTCACATTGAAAACCAGTCAGATATGCTTCAGCCTCAAAGAGCGTGTTTATGTAAAATTAAATTAACACTGGTAGAGAGCTGCACCTTTTCTTCTAAGGAGGAATGGGTTAAAAAACTTGTTCTTCATAGGACAACAGTTCCCCGTGGTATTTATCACTCTCTGATCACACCTGACTTATCAGCATTAGTCTTGGTGTGACTGTAGATGTGGAGTCTGGCTCTGGGACAGGGATGACCATGTGGGCTGTAGTGGCTATTGTGTTCCCTAGTCTGGGTGCCCTTTGTCTGGAGTGCATTGTGATGTCAGGCTTGACTTTGAAGGGGCCTCGCTGCTCTTGCAGGGCCACAGAATTGACCAAAGTGGCTACAAGGCTCCTTATAAATAAGAACTTCCCTTGTGGCTGTCAGAAATGTAGACAGTAAGAATTTTCACAGGCGCCTTGTTTGTAAGAGCCTCAGAAATACTATGTTCTGTTTTGTTGTGTTTTTTAGTGAGAGCACTGGGGATATGGCTTGGGGAGTTTTCTGGGTTGTTGACTATGGAGGCAAAAGACATCTGCCACAGAAAATATGAAAAGAGAAATATGCCAAGTTCTAGTTCTGGGACAAATCTACGTTTGGGGGTGGCAGGGAGGAGGAGGGGAACACAAAGAAGAATGCACAAAGGAAAGAACTGCAGGAACATGACTCTGAAAGTAGAATTTTAAAAGTTTTTTGGGAAGTTTCAAAAAAATATTAGTGTGACTGAAAGCATTTCTCATTGCTGGAAGATGCAATCTGAGGAGAGCAATTTTGGTAGAGGGGTTGGAGGCTGTGATGGTGAGTAAGTGGGAGATCCCTTAAAAAGGGGACCACTGGTGGCTCAGGATTGTTGGCAGGAAGTGTATCTAGCAGTTCCTTAGGGAGATAGCAATGCGGA
>NW_024340849.1:46272509-46354881 GCF_902729225.1 Pteropus medius
AGAGAGTCTGTCCCCTGAAAGATTGCAAAGCATAAGTTGCTCTGATCAGCTACCTTAGAATTCCTGTGAAGTAGCTAAAATCTACTGTCGTATAAATACACTGGCGAACAGAGGAGTCTTCACTTACATTGTTTTTCTTCTTTTTCCCGATGGTGTGTACAGAGCATACTTACAGTGTCCAAGTGGCCAGAGGGTGTACTTAGAATTATTTTACAGGGGAAAAACAGTTGGAAAAGTTTCCAGTTGATGACTTTTGTATTGTAATAGACATATTGTGTTGGATTAGAAGAAGAGGAATACTCAGTTTTGTTTAAATTTCCTTGATAAGAAAACAGCTTTTCAGCTTCCAATGTAGTCTTATTAATTTAGTCAAATGTCAAATTCTTAATGATCTCTGTTAATGTTGGGGATCTCTGAATAGGTAAATCTAAAACAATAATTGCTACAAATTTTCATACAGTAAAAGTTTGCTCATTTGTATCAAGGGTGAGGTAGGAGAGCAGAATTCTACAGAAATTAGAATTGCAAGTTGACCCTTGAACAACACGTTTTGAACTATGCAGGTCCACTTATACATGAATTTATTTCAACAAATACTGTAAATGTGTTTTTCTTATGATTTTTTAAATAACATTTTCTTTAGATTATTGTAAGAATATAGTATATAAAACATGCAAAATATGTGTTAATCGACTATGTTATTGGTAAGGCTTCTAGTCAACAGTAGGCTATTAGTAATTGAGTGATGAAGGAGTCAAAAGCTATTTGTGGAATTTTGACTGTGTGGGGTTAAGGAACCCTAACCCCTACATTCAAGGGTCAACTGTCAGTTACTTTCAAGGATACGTGTATTGTTTTATTTTAAATAATATGAAATCAATTTAATTATGATATTGAGTTTCTGCTTTGTGGGAAGCATTAATATCAAGTGCTATTTATTGCACACACAAGTGATTAAGACAACATTGAATGTCATCCCAAAAATGCCAACAAGGAATATCATCTCAATAACTGTAATATGGTAGTCCCCCCTTATCTATGATTTTATTTTCCATGGTTTCAACTATGTTCCAAAAATATTAAATGGAAAATTCCAGAAATAAACAATAAGTTTTAAATTGTGTACCATTCTGAGTAGCATGATGAAATCTCGCACAGTCTCACTCTGTCTCACCATTTAGCATATCCACACTGTATATGCTATTGCCCTTTAGTCACTTGGTAGCCATCTTGGTTAGCAGATATTTTGAGAGAGAGAGACCACATTCACTTAACTTTTATTACAATATATTGTTATAATTGTTCTATATTATTATTGTTATTAGTCTCTTACTGTGCCTAATTTATAAATTCAACTTTATCATAGGTATGTATATATAGGAAAAACAGAATATATAAGATTCAATGCTATCTGTGGTTTCAGGCATCCACCAGGGGCTACTGTATATAAGATATGTGATGTTGAGTAATATGTGATATTGAAAAGTTCTATCAACAAGACAAAAGAATCCATGGAAGCTTCATGGAAGAAATAGTGTTTGAAAAGACCCTTGAAAGAAGCTAAAATTCAACAGAGCCCCTTCTAGTGGGATGAAGAACACGGGAAAGGCAGCACTGGTGGCAAGACTTGCAAAGGCAGTGTGGTGCAGCGGGCTGTGCTTCGGCTTTGGAACTGGGTGGACCAAACTGTACACTCTGGTTCTGACACTTACGAGCCAATACACATAAGTTTCCGCCCCTATCTGTAAAATGGAAAAGATATCTACCTCACAGAACATTTGTGAGTATTCAGTGGAAAAGTTTCTAGCACAGAAATGCTCAAAAATGTTATCTTTTTTCATTTTCTAAAAACAATTGGTCTTTTAGCCTTTTGGAAACAGAGAGTAGAAAGGAAATTTGATTTAGAGACATTTTACAGAGATCTTTACAAACCATGGAATCATGTTATTCCTGACAAAGGGTAATTTTATTAAGTTAGTGAAAAAATAATTCATGGTATTTTAAATTAATACATTAATAGTATAAACAATAACCCAATGTTATAATGCTTTTTGAGAAGTTCTTTAGGATTTTTGCATGCTAAGCTCAAGAATACATTGAATTATTAGTAATCTCCAAATTAGTAATGAGAGTTTCCTGTATGTTATTGATATTAAAATTGTTTTTTTCTTTCTTCTTGGAGAGTAACCCAATTCCATTCCTAATTATGTTCAGCACAGACTAATATTAGTACGAGTTTATCATCTTTAGTTACCCAGTAGTGGGCACCATTCTTTCAAAGTGTCTAGACAGCCTAAAGACACATTGACAAAGGGGAAAAGCTGGCAGGGTATAAATCATTTATTCTAGTTATTGTCTAAATTTATCTATTCATCCAAGTAAATACTATCGTCCTGTTGTCTTTTCTATTCCCTAACCTCCTCTCTCCCCACTCTGCTGCTCTTTCACTCTATCATTGTTACAATAAGAGAATTTTTTCCTAAAAGCAGAAGTTATACAATTTAGTCCTTGACCTATCATTCCAGTTCCTTGACACGTTTCCAGTGTTGTGCATAAATTGGTCTGTGCTTCTCAGATCAAATAGAATTATCCTTATTTAAACAGCTGCCCCCTATGGACAATGTGTGTTATGAGACTTAATGCTGTTTAACATTTGAAGTCATTCTTTCTTTTTGAATTGGAAATAAGAGTCAGCAAAATCTGCCATACTATGGCAGTCTCGGCATAATTTCACAGAATCTCTCTATAGGGGTAGTATTTTTGGTAGCTGGGAAATCTTACCCAAGTAATACTGCATACCAATTAGTTGTATTAAAATATATATTATACACAGCTCTGTACTTGGCTTAAAAAGTTTCCTTGACAACATCATTTAACTTCTTACTGTTCTTTTCATGTTGCTAGTATAAATATATAATATGTTTTTGTTCAAAACATCAATTAGGCTTCAGTATAATCTTTATTAATACAGATCTGTTATTACAAGAAGACTGCTGAGCCGTGATAATTTGCACAGCAGGAACAATAAAATATCTTCTTTCTGTTTGGTTCTATCCCAGAACACTTGGCTTTTTTATCTTTTACATAGCTCACCGAAGCCTTCCATGATCTCTTTTACAATTATAATGAATTCTTTAAAGCTCTGATAAGAAAAAGCATTATTTTCTTCAAAAGTAAACAGAATGGAAAGCCCCAAAGTTGCAGATGGATCCAAAAGACACATATGAGTTACAGATCTCCAATCTTAATATCTTTCATTGTTTTTCTCCATATAGCCAGAACTCCGCACTTCCTGAGGATTCAGAATGTGGAAGTGAATGCTGGCCAGTTTGCCACCTTCCAGTGCAGTGCCATCGGCAGGACCGTGGCAGGCGACAGGCTCTGGTTACAGGTACAGTAATTCTTTTCACCAGTTCAGTGAGAATCCAGCTGAAAGAATGCATGTCCCCTGAGGAGAGGACCAGAGGAACGTGTCAGTGCCAGGTCTCTGTTGGAAGATGGATGCTGTGGGGGAGATTTCCTGGTTCCTTTCCTCCTTTTCTAAGTGGCCAGATTACTAAGAGTTCTAGATAAGCTAATTATTGTTTGTCACAGACTTTGTTTTGAATTTTTTTTCTTTGCTTCTGCTTAGCCATCAAGCTTTGAAGATCTGGTTGTCAAATTACTTTTAGATCAATGTGTTAAAGTACAAAAAATAAATAAAGTTCCCTTTCCTCACTCTTCTAGAGAAAAATCCAAGAGTCAGTCTTTCTCTCCGTATCTTAACTATTTTAAATAATGCTGCAATGAACATGTGGATTCACATATCCCTTTGAAGTAGTGTATTGGGTTTCTCTGAATAATTACTCAGAAGTGTGATCACTGGGTCCTTCTTTGTCTCATGTTATAACCTTTGTTTTAAAGTCTATTTGTCTGGTATAAGTATTGCTACCACAGGTTTGTTTTTGTTTTCGTTTTTTTTTTCCATTTTCACGAAATATCTTTTTCCATCCTTTACTTTCAGTCTCTAAATGTCTTTCGATCTGAAGTGGGTCTCTTGTAGGTAAGATATGTAAGGGTCTTGTTTTCTTATTCATTTATCCACTTTATTGTTTCATTGGAGCATTTAATTTATTTATACTCAAAGTAATTGCTGATAGATATGTAGTTATTGCCATTTTATTATTCATATCTCGACGTGTTTTTTTCTTCTTCATTTTCTTAAAGAAGTCCCTCTAACATTTCTTATAATACTGCTCTGTTGTTGATAAACACCTTTAGATTTTTCTTATTTGAGAAGCTGTTTATCTGTCTTTCGATTCTAAATGATATCTTTGAGGGGTAGAGTAATCTTGGTTGTAGATCCTTGCTTTTCATCACTTTGAATATTTCTTGCCAATCCCTTCTGGCCTGCAAAGTTTCTGTTGAGAAAACAGCCAACAGTCTAATGGGAAGCTCCTTTGTAGGTAACTAATTGCTTTTCTCTTGCTGATTTTAAGATTCTCTCTTCACCATTAACCTTTGGCATTTTAATTATGATGTGCTTTGGTGTGGACCTGTTTGGGCTCATCTTCTTTGGGACTCTCCATGCTTCTTAGGCTTGTATGTCTGTTTCCTTCTTCAGGTTAGGCAAGTTTTCTGTCATGATTTCTTCAAATAGGTTTTCAATTCCTTGTTCTCTCTTTTTTTTCTGATACTTCTATGATGTGAATGTTGGTATGCTTGATACTATCCCAGTAGCCCCTTAAACTATCCTCATTTTTTGGATTCTTTTTTCTTGTTGCTGTTATGATTAGGTGTTTTTTGTACCTTATCCTCTAAATTGCTGATTTGATATTTCTGCTTCTATAATCTACTGTTGATTCCCTCTAATGCATTCTTTATTTCAGTTATTGTATTCTTAATTTCTGACTGGTTATTTTTTATGTTTTCTGTCTTCATCTATATGTTTTTTATCTCTTTTTAAAGTTCTCACTAAGTTCATCTACTCTTCCCCTAGTCACTGAGCATCTTTATAACCAGTGTTTTGAACTCTGCATCTAATAGATTGCTGGTCTCCATTTTGTTTAGTTCTTTTTTTGGAACCTATTCTGTTCTTTCATTTGGGACATGTTTCTTCTTTCATTTGGGACATGTTTCTTTGTCTCCTCATTTTGGCTGTCTTCCTGTGTTAGTTTTTATGTATTAGTCAGGGCTACTTGACTCCCAGTCTTAGTAGAGAAGCTTTATGTAGAGGTGTCCTGTGGGGCCCAGAGGCACAATTTTTCTGGTCACCTGAGCCGGGTGCTCCAGGTTTTATGTGCCCTTCTATAGTATTTGAGACTTGGTTGCTGTTTACACGTCAATGGAAGGGATTGACCCATGGGCTGATTTGTTCTGAAGACTGGTGACTACAATGGAAGAAGTGTTGTGCACAGGCTGATCCCATGAAGCAAGGTTTGCTTTAGCAGAGCTCTGGTGTCTGCCCAGTCTTCCTTTTGGGTGTACTGTCCTCAGATACAGCCTCGGGGTAGTGTTCAGGCTTGTTTTGAAGCCGACCACTGGGCATGCTGGCCCCAGGGCCTCCTGGGAGGAACCCCGCAACAAGCCAAGGTTAGCCACAGTTTGTGCCCTGCCTGGCACCCTCTGGCATGAACCACCAAGCAATCCTCAGATGGCCACCACCTGAGCTGGGCTTGGAGGTGCCTCAAGAAGCCAAACTATGAACTGAGGTCTGCTGCCACTAGTGCCAGGCTTAGGGCTATTCAGCAAGAGGTATGGGGCATGCCAAGACCAGATGCTACTTGTTCTGGTTTTGTGAACCTTTGAAAAATTTTATGAAAGTCTGCAGCATGAGCCAAGACAGGCCGTTTGAATGGAAAAGCCACTGGAAGAGGCTTGAGTAGGCCCACAAGTTGAGTAGAACAGTTTCTCAGGGAATCAACAGGGCAGGGTGACCAGTATTAGCCAGGTTGATAGAAACTCAGATATGGTGGCTACCTGTGTCTGCACCCTGAGGGAGGCTCAACAAAGCAACGATGGGTTCTGCCAGCACTTCTTTCTGGGAGAAAGCCGTTCCACCATCCCTTGCCTGGCAATCAGACAGTTCATTTCCTTCCCACATGTCCCTGGCTCTTTTCAAGCAACTGCTCCAGTGCTGGAGCTCAGAGCAAGTGAGTAAGCTCATTAACAGGCCCTTTAAGGAAATGCCTGGCACTCTAGCAACCCTTGTCTTAGTCAGTTGCAATCTCTGCTTGTTTTCATTGCCAGAAGTTGTGGGGACTTCTCTTCCCAGAACCAGTGCTATGGACTGGGGAGCCTAGCATAGGGCTAGGACTCCTTGCTCCTCCAGTAGGGAACTCTGCATCTGAGATATCCCTCCCGATTTTAGCCACCACTTGCGGGTGTGAAACCAGTCCATTCTGAGTCTTTGTCCCTCTTACCAGTCTCAAGGTAGCTTCTTCTGTATGTCTTTAGTTGTAAGACTTATATTCAGCTAGATTTTAGGCACTTCTCAATGATGGGTGTTTTGTAGTTTAGTTGTAATTTTGATGCGGTCATGAGAGGAGGCGAGCACAGACAGCCTTTACCTACTCCGCCGTCTTGACCAGAAGTCTCAAATAGTCATTTTTATTCCTTTATTTCTGGAGAAAAATAGAAGAGTGCCAAACTTGCTATCCATGATTAGTCAATAATGTGTTGACAAATGGGGAATATATTCAGCAGGTAGCTTCTTAAATACAATTGGGTCCTCTGCACAATTCTCTTCTACCTTGATGCCACTCTCTTTTATCATATCCTACTGCCCCTTTGAGAGTGTCCCCTAGCCAGGAAGAAGGAATGTACACAGAAACTGAAATTATATCTACCAAATTCATTTTTACTGTGTTCTCTCTAAAAATTTTGTAATCGTTACTTTAAAAGCTTCTCGCAGCATGTGAAAACTATGCTTGACCTGGTTCTTTAGTAGTCGACCTTTTCCTTTTTATTTCACTTCCTAATTATTTTAGATTCTTAATGTTAGAGATTGAGAATTATTTTCTTAGAGGTTGTTTGGTATTAAATTTGATCGAGATTGGCTATCTGTGGTAGTTGATGAGGCAGATATTTTTAATTGGCACTTTTCGCAATGCATTAACTACCTTTTAAAAATGAAACTATCCTTGTCATCTCTGATTTATTTCTATAAATAATAATTTTTCAAGGAAAATTTTTTTTGCTCCTGATATTTGTGTTAATGTTACTTGAGAGAATACAATGTGAAGTCTAAGCTCTCACCTCAACAGAGTCTTATTCTCAACAGAGTAAATTTTTAAGAATTTACAGGCAAGCTGGAAATACAATTTGTTTTTTACGTTTTTGCAGATATCTTAGATTTGGGATACTTGTGCTTAAATTGAGCATTTCCTGGGGGTTAGGGATCTTTAATATTTCCTATTTCATAGTGGGAGACTATTTTAAAGAGAATCTATCATGTTGTAGGGAGAAAGCTAGCTAATATTTTGAGGGTCTAAATGCAGTTTTCCACCCTGACTCCACTACTCTACATGGGGAATTATTTTTAAAAATGTCCGGTCTACTCTAAGATTCTGATTTAATCGGCCTAGGATAGGACCCCCATTCAGTATTTAAAAGCTTCCCAGGTGATTCCAGTGTGTGCCCAGTGTCGACAATCACTAGTAGGAAGCAAAGAGTGACATGTGTTCCAAGTCAAGAAAGAAAAAGGCAGAAATAAGATATAACTGGTACCTGTATTTAGTAGCCTCGATCTGACTTTCATATTGAATTTCTCGTGTACCAGGTCTCTCTTGTTTTTGTTCTATTAAATTTAATCATAGTATTGATAAATTGTTTTTACAATTAATCTATTAATGCCTTTATTTATTGATCAATCCTTTCTTGCCTTTCTTGTCATCGGGGACTGTATAGTGCCTTGCATCTTTCCACATGGTCGTGTCCAGAAAGGGATGATTAGATAGAACTGTTGTTAACTTTGAAATTCTAAGTGAAACTTAGTTTGTCTTGGACTCAGTATGTTATTTGCTTTGTGATGTTAGAATAATTTTATTTTTTTATTATTTGTGATGTTAGAATAATTTGTTATTTGTGATGTTAGAATAATTTTACTATTAAATGGTTCATTTCCTCTGGTTGGATAGGTGTGGGGAGATGTTTATCTTATTAATAGCTAACGAAATAAGAATAGCATCCTTCATGTCCAAGGATAGTTTCTATTAGCCTGTATGTGTAAGGAGTGGCTTCCAGTGGTGATGAGTATTTGCAGCGTTTGTGATGGTTTCACAGGGCTCTCCTGCCCTCTTGCCTGTGCCCCAGCCTTTAGCCTCAGGCCGTTTTTTAGAAGGTGTGGTGAGAAGCAAACCTGGAATCACAGATCAGGTCTCTCTAGTCTAGAGATATGAATATGGACATTTCTTCCTTATTACACTAATGCTAAAACAGTTTAAAAAATGTTTTTCTGCACATAAACTCACTTAGATCTCTGAGATCCAGGCAGAAAATTGAATGAGAAAAAATATTTTTGGGGTTTTCTATAATATAAATCTTCCCAATAGTAAGTCAAGATTTAGAAATTAATAATGTATCTTTTATTTGGGGAATATCAATGTTTTAGAGTATAATCACTTGCAATAAATTGTGTTAGTTGTGTTACCATCTTTTGAGTTCTACCACAGGAATTTTGCAGTTTCATGTGTGTATATCACATGGTCTTATGCTTCTTTTGTAGATAAGGAGTTTGAGGTTCAAGATTGTCTAAAGCCACAAAGAGAAATGGCGTAGCTGGGAATAGTACACTTCTGTGTCTTTACTTTTATTCACCACTAGTTAATTCCACTCTACTATGTTGTCTTCTTATATCCCAATGCTAGATAAATAGGCAGTATGCTCTTACCACTTCTTTAAAAGAATTTGGATGTGACTGACATTACATGATTAACATCAAGGAGCCATCCTGACAAAAAAAAGAAAAAGAAAAAACCAGCCCATATATATTTCATGTACATATTGATCCACATCTATGAAAAATGGCCAATGGTTTGATTGTTTAAAATATAGATTAAATATGATCACTGTCATAGTCTTTCACAAAACATAACACAAATAAATCTGATGATGACACTAATGAAGAAATATTTGTGATTAACAGATGTGTGCCATCTGCTTACATTTTTTTCTGTCTTATCTATGGGCCACACAGGTTATTGCCAATGCAGAATCGATCTTTCTAGAATACAGAACAACAAAATAAAACACAGTTCATGAATATCTCCCGTTATAGCTACAAAGTATTTAAAACACCTTCCAGACAATGTACAGTAGGAAGACAGTGTCTGTAAGAGTATTTATATAGTACAAAACTGATAAGCAATGGATTTGTTAAAGATGCTCGCTATATACTGTCAGATATGGCAATCTATGCATACAGTATGGATTGTAACCATGGGAGATACTCAAATGAAAGGTATTTGTAAAATCATTCAAGCACCCAAAACATGACCATGTTTCTTGTTATTATCGACTTTGCAATCACTCGTGGAGCCTGTATTTTGAAAATAACCCTAAAGTATATATGTATATACTCTAAAAATACATAAAAATACATAACTCAGCAATTGTGCATCATTAAATAATATATAAGTATGAAAAGGAACATCTAGAATTTCATTTTCTCTTCTCAGTATCATATATATATATATATATATATATACATGATATATATATATCTCAAAGCCCAGAAAAAGTAGGAAACTTTAACACAGTCATTTGTTATATATTTATTGTGATACTTATTTAAGATAACTCTGCTAGTGGAAGTCAATTAATAAGTATAAATATTTTGCTAATTTGCAAATTAGTAACTTTTGTCACTTGGAAATTTTTCCTTACTGTGTAACCTTGTATTTCAATAATATTGGCCTTTTAACCAAATATTCTCAGATTTATTGTGAAAAAACCATGTTAACTTTAGAATTATTATAGCACACTATAACTGAGTTTTACTCTTAGCAAACAATTTGGTGTTTATTAGAAGTTAGACACCAGAATAACATTTCAAAATGATTTAATAATGAACATCAATTCATAGAAATAGAAAAAGAAATCTAATGGTATTACTATGAAGTACTCAAACACTGATTGCAACACAATATCTAGAATAAATACCTGTCACATAACAAATGCTCAGTAAACACCTGCTTATGGCACTTAGCTGCTTGATCAAATCATGTATTTCCTCCAGGTGAATCTCAAAGACCCATATTGGACCAGGAAAACAGGCACAAGAAACAGGCAAAAACTCTGCCTGTCTTTCTGGGTTGCTTGTTTTAGGCTGATTGTCTTTAAAGAGAGAAGTGACATATAGAACCTAGTGGTATCACCTACTGTTTCAGAATATATAGAAAACGACACTCGGAGTTAGAGTAATTTTGGAAGCAAATGTGGTTAATATATCATCTTTCCTAAGCCTTAATTTCTTGTACCCTTTTCCTAGGCATTTTTATTCTCTGTTGTAAAATTTTGTTCTCTAATTTCCCCTTCAAAAATTCCTTTGCCATAGGACCTCAGTTAAAGGTAATAGAAATATACCTGTGTTAAGGATAATCCATTTGAGTTCTCATCTTGTGACAACAGACCTGTGTCACAGTAATTGATGACTAAAACCTAGCCTTTTATTTTTTGTATGGAATGTAATTCAATACGAGCTCTTAATTTTGGAAGCTTGATTTTCTAAAACTAATATTCACTTGGGATCAAAACTTTTTTAGTTGTTGGCCCAGAGATTTTTTTTTCTTTTGAACATTTACTATATAATTTCACTTGTCTATGAGATACCCAATTGTGAAAAAAGTATTTCACCAGACTAATAAATGTCTTACATTCCTTTACTGAATTCAGATAATTTTAGAACTTTTTTGAGATAAAAAGGAAAATCTTGAGGATTTTTTGAAACTTACAATGATTCTCATAAGAATAGTTCCCCTGACCTACTATAGAATTTGGCTCATGAATGAATAAATTATAAATTATATTATTTCCATTACTGACTTCAACAGATGTAGTTGAAATAGAATAATTACCACTCCATTTGCTTAGCACTGCTAGATACTTCGCTAGGCTACGTTAAGGCTTTTTCCCCCCTGAATTGATCCCTAGGAGAACTCTCTTATTTGCCCATTTATAGAAGAAACAGGCTCAGGAAGTTTCAGTGATTTTTCCAGTGGCCCAGTGCTAGTAACAAGAGCTGGGATTTGAACCAGGCCATGTAAGTCCAGAATCTATGTCCTTAACTATATAATGCCTCTTGCATAATACAAAGACACAGATATTTCCTCATGGATTCATAAACATGTGGTGATTTAAGTGATAGCTTTTATCAGAATTTAAAATTAAAATTGTATTCACATGTGTGGAATGTTGCCTTAGCTTTTGTATTAGTTTTAATTATAGATGAAGAAGAAAAAACTACAACTGTATATCAGAACAATTTTGCTATTATATTTAAAAGCCATAAAGTGATTTCGAAAGGAGTAAAATTATGGTTCCCTGGGCAAGCTTAACTTGGGTATTTTATACCATATATATTAAAGCATAAATTTAACATCACTTATCATCATAGAAAATACCAGGAATGCACAAAAAAGATTGTCTTCAGTTGCTATAGGAACCACTTGCTCCTTAAAATTTTTGAGCAGCTGAAATCACATCCATTATTGTTTTAGTCAGTTAAATATCCATATATATAATACAATACTGAACATTTAGACAAACCATCAAAAGCCTTCTAAGCATATATCGTGTGTTTTAATTTAATATGATTTTAGATTACCTTAATTTAAAGGTAAAGATTTATTTTACAATGATGAAACAGTATGACATGTCTAGGGAGATTCTGGGAGAAATTAATAAATTGTACTTTGTGATATTACATAACTCAGTCAAAAAAGATATAAACAACTGGTACTTTGAGTGGGATGCGCTATGTAAATCTGGGGCAACAGTGGGATTTCTCCTCCATGGCAACTTGAAGATCCCTGGGCCAGGATGTGAAATTGAACTTTGAAAACTACAGGTCGGGCTGGTTTGGAGAGCAGAAGAGAAATGTATCAACTACTAATCTTAAGGACTGCTTGCTTTGGATCCAAGAACTGTAAATCCTGTGAAAGCATTTATTGTTTCTTTTCTCATGGTCATCGAAGTGTTCGTTTCTCTTGTTTCAAGAATCCACAGCTGTGTCACAAGAAGGGACGATGAGGATGGCTGTGCTCCGAAATTCTGGTGATTGGGGGCAGAGGATACTAACACTCTGTCTGCCTTGTCTGTCTCTGTTTAGTGATCCAAGTCCTGGAGAGCTTTGATGCTAGATTTCAATTTTTTTTCTTCTCTTTTCCTTCTTTTTGGAAGGGAAGGAAAAATGGAAAATGTTTTGGCTAGGAGTTTTATGTTTCTGCCTTGAATGGCCTTAAAAGTCTTAGAAGATTTCAGATTGATAATTTGGAATTTCATACCTAGAGGAGAGAGAGGGAAGTTTATTTAGATCCTTCCTTGAGATATAAAGAAAACTTGACAATTTTTGATGGGTTTTAATTTCAAAAATTTCTTTTAGAACTATAGAAGTGCAATGGAGAACAAATCATGCTGCTTTTATTCCTAAGCATGACCCAGTTTGAGACAAGACCTTAGACATCTCTGATTGGCACACAGTGGCTGCCAGGAAGTTCCTACAGAGAATGAACTTCGAGATCATAAGCAGATCATTATTCTCTTCTGCATCTCTCCTGTTTATAAAAAATACCATCCTTCATGCCCTTGTTCAAAGAAAGAGAATTGGATATTGCACGAGTGTCATAAAATTGTTTGTCTTTGTTATAAGAAATGATGTTACTAAGCACACAGGACAAGTGACAAATTAATGGAGCTAATTATTACTTTCATTCAAGAAATGTTTATTATACACTTTCTTTGTGCTAAGTATATGGTTGTTAGTTATGCAAATGTTGCTATAGCGTAAGGCTTGCTACCCCTGGGATATGGTACCCCTTGCCAAACTGTATTTTCTCTTCTAATATGGTGATACCTTTAACATATAAATGGCTTGATTCTTTTGCAGGAAGTGAATGACAAAATGGTTCTTTGGTTCATATGGCATTGGTGTAGTTATAAGCCAGCCGCAAAATCATCTGTTTTCCTGGGGAAATAATCATGGTTAAAATAGCCATTCAGAAATACAAAAATGGGAGATTAGTTTCTAATTGCTTCTTTGGAGAAAAGTTTCTTTTTACTTTTATTATAGAAATTGTAAATACATTCAGAGGTAGAAAGAATAATATAATGAATTTAAGAGTACTCAGGATCCAACTTCAGCAGCTAACAATATGTGGCCAGTTGCTTCATCTATATTTCCACCTGCTCCTTCTCTGATTATTTTGATGCAATTTCAGTCATCTTATTATTTGACTTGTAAATGTTTTCCTAAAACAGGAGTTGGCAAACTTTCAGATAGCAAATTGTGCGGGCCAGTCATCTTTGTAGTAGCTCTTCAATTCTGCTATTGTAGCAGGAAAGCAGCCACAGATAACGCATAAAGAATGAGTGTGGCTGTGTTCAATACAGCTTTACGTATGGACATTGAAATTCAAATTTCATATAATTTTTATTGTCACAAATACTATTATTTATTATTTTTTCCACCATTTAAAAAATGTCAAATTTATTCTTGGCTTGCGAGCTGGCATAACAGGCGAGGAGCCAGATTTAGCCTCAGACCCCTGTTCTAAAAGATAAGAGCCCTTAAAATAATAATAAATAATAAAATAATAGTTACTAGGTAAGCCCTGGAAAAATAGTCAGTGTTCACATTTCCTTGATTGTCTTATAACTTTATTTCTTTTATTAGATTTTTTGAATTATGATAGTAATAAAGTTTACACTTTGCAACTGGATGATGAGTCTCTCAAGTCCTTTTTATCTTTAGGTTCTCTACCCTATTTTCTCCTATTTATGGTGGTGGTTATTATTGTTGAAATTGTGTCTGTCCTGTGTAGTTTTTTATGTTTTGAGTCTTATTGCCTCTGGTACTGTCATTTAATGTGTTCTTCTGACTAGTATTGTGTTTCTAGCAAATTATATCTCTTTTCGTGGTGTTACCAACCATTAATGATTACTCCTAGGTTTATTAATTCATTAAGGGTTAGGTTGCAGAATGGCTTAATTATATCAGTCCTTTTTTTAGTAGATAGAATATTTCTGAAAAGAAAAGCTTTTTCATAGCAACTATTTGGTCACCCTGATGTATAAATCATAATGGAAAGATGGTGTAAATACTTGATACTTTGTCTTTTTCAACAAGTTTCTAAAATAATGAGATAGTTCACTGACATCACCTAAAAGTGAGCAAGGGAGTTAGTACTATCATTGTTGTCATCATCATTGTCATCAACTTGTAGATTTAAACACATTTGAAGTGTTTTGATTCATCTCAGCTAATATCTTTATTGTTTACTTAGAGTGGGCAACCCCTGTCTTGGGCTATCCCAGATGGCTTTCTTGCTTTCTGGTGTGACAGTATGTTCTGGGCTTGTATTTTTACAATTCTCCCTTAATGACCTAGAATCAGCCATTTCTCCAGGGAGTCCTGATTCCTTTTTAGTGGGAACTGGTAACTAGACATTGTAATCTGACCACAGAGGTGCTCATTACTGCTATTTAATGTTTCTGGGTCTTCCCATCAGACAGAGCTAGAATATGTATGCATGCACACATACATGCTTTAAAAATAAAACATGTCTTGAGATCATACTGACAATTCCAATTCAAATTCAGCACTACAGGGCCTTTAGCCTCTTTTACTTTGCATCTTTATTTATTTATTTTTTTTCAACTATGTTGTTGTCAGAAAGAGTTGTGTATTTTAAGGCATATAGATTGGGAAAAAGTCACATTCTTAGCCAGCCATGCCTTTTACTTCATGACTAACCTAGACTTTTACACCATAAATGATTACACAAGCACTTTTACACCATAAATGATTACACCGTCTTCCTCATATTAGAGTGCCATTAATAGAGTTTTGAAATAAACAGAGTCAAGTTCTTGTCTTTCAAACTCAACCTTTAACCTAACCTGTCAGGCTTCGTAATTTGGTGCAGCTGGGTTATCCAGTCAATAGATGATTATTTGATTTTAAAACTAAAGAACTTCTAATTTCGTTAGTATTTCTTATTATTGCATTTATTATGTATACTCTATATTATTTGGATTAACTTCTAAATAAAATTTAAACACGGGTTGGTTAAATAATATTATTCAAATATTACAAATATCATTGTAATATGTAATGAAATGAACTATGTCTAAATATCAGAATGAGGTTCTAAATTTCCATAATCAAATGTTTTACTTGAACATGCCTATAAGTATTTATTTATACTGTATTATAAAGTTTATATTCACAGTATTTGATAATATAAGTAAGAAGCTCTGGTTCTTACAGTATTCCAAATTGATAAATACTTGGCTTAGCTTGCTTATGGCCTAGAAATCAAAGGTCTACACTATCTTAGTTATTAAAATAAAAAATATATAGGCTCCAGAAAGTAGATTTGTTGAGGTATTCAATTATCATTGGATTTAAATTACATTACATAAAATGTTTTAAACAAAATTATTCTGGGCCATACTGATATTATTAGTGAACCCAGTGTTAAGAATTTCAATCAATATCTTATAAATGAGCATATTGGGAAGTGGGATAATAGAGATTATTTTCCCTATCGAATAAATGAAAGTGCAATTTAATCCCCACCTGTATGGCTAAAGAAGGGCGGCTGGCCCATATCTCCTCTAAGCTTGTGCACTCAGAGCAGCTACAAAATGCCTGGGGACTGATTAATTTGCTCCAAGTGCTGCTAACTTCTCAGACCTCAATTTCTTTCAATCATTACTCTGATTATTGGGAAACTACTTCTGAAAGACTTAATATGTATCTTTTTGCTGGTAAATGACTGCTCATTTAGAAGTTCTAGAGTTAGTCCACTGCATAAAGAAGGTTTGTAAGTCTAATTTAAATAACTATCAGTACTTTTTTTCTAGCTTACTCAAATGGAAATACATGCTTATTTAAAGATACTTGTGATTGTATAAAAAGCTGTATTTTTAACCCACTAAGATGAATTTTTTTTTCAGATATGGCCATCATGGTCATTTCATTAAGTTAATGTAAGATGGATTAGCAATTTCTTCGACAACCCTGGACAGTATGGTGTCATGCTTCACATAGAGTGTGGAGTTTTGTTCCTGACAGTTGTGTCCTAGGCGCTCTCTCTCTCTCAGTGAACTCTAATATTGTAGAGAACAGTCAGAATGCCTTTCTTTGGTGATTTTTCATTGCCCTGCTATATCGCTATTAATAATTTAGAGCTCCAGTCCTTGGTAGGACTGCCTCTTTTTAACTCTGTGAAAACCGAGAGAAAACTAGTTGACAAATTTGCTACCCCTACCCAAATGTACATTTTTATCATTTTGTTTTTCCAGAATAACAAAACGTTTCCCCATAGGCTCCTAGATGCTCAGGAGTACTGAAGTTCTGAACACATTATGCTATCTGGTCATCCCTGTCATGTGGAAAGGAACACAGGGAAAGGAAGTCATATGCCTTTTCACACCTCCTTGTATCAATCAGAGAAAACTAGCTGGCCGCTATTCTCTGAACTTCCAGTTTAATTATGACCCGAGAAAGAGTATTGGGAGACCAAAAGACATCTTAAAAATCAACTTGTTCAGTTACCTATTCAATGCATAAATCCCTTTTAATATTACCACCAGCCCTCTCTAAGATGCACCAGGTATGGTGTTTGTGCTAGAGAAACAGCAATAAAAAAATAAATAAATAAATAAATAAAAATAAAAATTAAAAAACTTGGCAAAGATCTCTGCCTTTGTGGGACTTGTATTCTAATAGGGGGGAAATAGACAATGATCATACCAAGAGAGCTATGTCGTATGTTAGAGAGTGATCAGTGGCATTCAGGAGAAGCTAGGCAGGAGATAGGGGATAAAGCAGTGCCATGCAAGAGCGGTTTCACTTTTAAATCTAGGGTTTGGATCAGCCTCATTGAGAATGTATTTGAGCAGTGTGACCAGAAAGGGATAAAGGAGTTAGCTATGGGGAGAAGTTGAGGAGAGCTTTCCAGGAGGAGGAAGACAGAGGACTCAAGGGTGGAGCATCTCTGTGTGATAAGGAGACATAAGGAATCCATTGTGGATGCAGCCAAGGTAACCAGAAGAGTGGTGGGGGATCATGCCAGAGTGATATTGGGGTGTGTTGGGGAGGTGGTGATTGTATATGTGGGTGAGTAAGACTAGTTGTGTACGTTCTTGGAAGTCACTCTTTTATTCCAAAATCTAAAAACTGATAGTTTTTCAAACCTAATTTAGTACAAAACCTGTCC
Organism: Pteropus medius; assembly: GCF_902729225.1. Taxonomy (NCBI): domain Eukaryota; kingdom Metazoa; phylum Chordata; class Mammalia; order Chiroptera; family Pteropodidae; genus Pteropus; species Pteropus medius. Next base: position 46,289,933 of record NW_024340849.1, read on the forward strand.
AGTTTTGTAATTAATTTAGTGACCAAACCTGACCTGAATTAATGTGAAGCTATTTATGACCTCTGTTTTTCCTCTTTATAGTCATTATTTGTATTTTGATGCAGAAATACCAATGTGCCCTAAAATATTTATCTCTAAGTGATGAGATTATATACAGTTTTTCAAATCATTTCTTGTATTTAAAAAATAAGATTTTATAGTAAATATTTGAATTTAAAAATCTCTTCTCTTTTAAGTGTTCTGAAAATACTTTGTGTAGGTCTGCACCATTCCAGATTTGTCTGTTATCTCATAGACATCTGCAATGCTCTGCCATCTGGGTTCTGAATTTGCCCCACCCCACCTGGCTGAATAAAGCCTCTCTCTCTTGCATTTCTCTTCTGTCCCTGCTTGGACATACTACATCTGCTTTGTGTCTCCCATTCCATTCTTTATACAAGTCACCAAGTGCATTTTACTTACGCTTTACAAACATTTTTCACCTGCACTCCAGGTTATTTTGGGCCAAACTTCAACTGTAGATGCAAAAGCTGGAGTTTATGCCATTAAACTTTAGTAGATAGTGATGGTTTAATATACATAACAAAATCTATCATTTTGACCACTTTTAGTGACATTAAGTATATTCACAAAGTTGTGTAACTATTACCACTATTATTTACAAAGTTTTTCCCATCACTTGAAACAAAAAACATTAAGAAATAACTTTCCTTTTCCCATTCCCCTGACCCAGGTAACCTTCATTCTATTTTCTGTTCCTATGAATTTGCCAATTCCAGATAGCTCATATAAGTGGAATTATACCATATTTGTCTTTTTGTGACTGATTTATATTTTACTTAACATAACTTTGTCAAGATTCATCCATGTTGTAGCATGTGCCAGAATTTCCTTATTTTTTTTTTTAAGGATAAGTGATATTCCACTGTATATATAGATAGCATTTTGTTTATTCATTCATCCATCAATGGATACTTGGGTTGTTGTCTACCTTTTGGCTATTGCGGTTAATGGTGCTGTGAACATTGGAAGATATATTTGAGTCCCTTCAATTCTTTTAGGTTACATCTAGGAGTAGAATTACTGAGTAACATGATTCTATGTCTAACTTTTTGAGGAATTGCTAAACTGTTTTCCACAGTAAGTGCATCATTTTACATTTCCACCAGTAATGCACAAGGGTTCCAGTTTCTCTACATTCTTACAAACACTTGTTTCTCTCTCTCTCTCCCTCTCTCCCTCCCTCCGCCCTTTCCCTCTCTGTCCCCCTCCCCCTCCCTTTCCTTTCATAGTCATTGTACTAGATATTAAGTGGTATCTCATTGTGGTTTTGACTTGTATTTCCTTATTGATTGATGATGTTAAACATCTTTTCATGTGCTTACTGGACATCTGTATATCTTCTTTGGGGGAAATGTCTAAGTCCTTTGTCCATTTTTAAATTGGATTGTTTGTTTTTTGTTGTTATTTTTGAGTTTTAGGACTTCTACTGCCTAGTGAGGTCACAGCTGTCATAACATCATTGTGTAACACGTTACTCACATTTGTGGTGCTGCTGGTATAGACAAACATACTGTGCTGCCAGCTGTATAAAAGTATAGCACATGCAGTTATTTATAGTACCTAATGCTTGATAATGGTAATAAACAACTTTGTTACTGGTTTATGTATTTATTATCCTGTACTTTTAATTATTATTTGAGGGTATATTCTTTCTACTTATAAAAAAAAAGTTCGCTGTTAAACAATCTGCCATGTTATGTTGGCAACAGCTTCACATCTTATGTTTACCATGTCTCTTGATTGCATCATTCTGTCTTGTGCTTGATTTAATCTCATGTTGTTTTAGAAATTTAGTTTAGCCTAAGTGTACAGTGTTTATAATATCTACAGCAGTGTACAGTAATGCCCTAGGCCTTCATATTCACTCACCACTCACTCACAGACTCATTCACAACAACTTCCAGTTTTGCAAGCTCCATTCATGGTAAGAGTCCTATATAGGTGTACCATTTCTATTTTGTCTTTTATACTGTATTTTTACTGTACCTTTTAGATATACCATAGTTACCACTGTATTATAATTGTCTACAATATTCAGTACCGAAACATGCTATATGGGCTTGTAGCCTAGGTGTGTAGTAGGCTATACCATCTAGGTTTGTGTAAGTATGCTCTATGATGTTCCCACAATGACGGAACTGCCTAATGATGTATTTCTTAGAATGTATCCCCATTGTTAAGGAGCTCATGATTGTATACCTATGAAAATCCCTGGACTTTTTCATTATCCTGATGGTCATTTTATTAGTGTGCTATGCTGCTATAACAAATTACCACAAACTTAATAGCTTTATTGTTTTATAGAACTGTGAGTGAGAAGCCCTAAAATAAGGTGATGGAAGGGCTGGTCCCTTCTAGAAGCTATAAGGGAGAATCTGTTTTTTGCCATTTACAGCTTCTCGAGACCTCTTTCATTCATTTCTTGGCTCATGGTCCCTTCCTCCGTCTTCAAAACACCTCACTCCAGCCTTTGCTTCTGTGGTCACATCTCCTTCTTCTGCATTTGACCCTTCTACCTTCCTACTGTATTGCAATGAATTTGGGCTCACCCATTTAATCTAGTTTAATCTTTCATCTCCAGACTCTTATTTTAATCACATCAGCAAACTCACTTTTGTGTAAAGGAACTTATTTACAGTTTCTGGGAACTAGGGAATAGATATCTTTGGGGACCATTATTCTGCCTACCACAATCACGATGAGTGGGCTGTGTTTCTGACTGAGGGATACACAGAACCTCCAAAACATTCTATTTTTTTTTCTATTTGTCTTCCTTGTAAATAAAGATTAGTTGTCTGGTTTTAGAGCCTGGGTTATGAATCTGTTAATTTAGTGAACTTATATTTCTGTTCTACTTTTGGAACATTTTTTTTTCCATTGAGTCTATGATTCCTCGAGTTAACAGCTATTTACTGGGTTCTATTTTTTGTGCACCCATGTACACACAATGAGTAAGCTATGTTGTTTGACCTTGTGGACCTTATAGTCTGCTTGAAGAGATTGTTACTGCAATATAACATACACTTTTTGTTGATTTTATTTCCTAAATGTACTTATAATCCTTCCCTTTCTCTCTTTCATCCTTCTTTTTGTCATTTGTTACTATGATTTCTGAAAAATATATAACCAATTTCCCTTGACATCACTTGGACTCCCACACTCTTTCCTTCAGTCCATTGCTGTACCCATAGATATGTTCGCATTGCCCTTTTGCCTAAAATCTTTCCTTTCCTGAAATCAAGATAAACTATAGTCCTCCACATGTCACATTCCTTGGTATGATCTACACTGTGCTTATCCTTCTAGACTCATCACCTACCATTCCTAGAAGCACTTCTGTTCTAGCCATGTTGAATAACTTATACTTCCCCCATAGTTCCTTGTTCTTGCCTCTTGATTCTTACAGCATTCTTCTTCCTCACTGGGCTCCATTTCTCCTCCTTCACTGCCTGAGAAATTCAAGTGGCCTCAAGTGGCTTTTCTACAAAGCCGACCCTCACACCCGTCTCCCATGAGGTCCACTTTTACTGGGTTTACTGTGTTAGGCAGTTCATTGCTCTGTCCTACAATATTGCCTTACTTGTCTGTTTTTCTAACCAGACTGTAAATTCAGTTAGGTACCAGATTGTTCTTTTAACTCCATGCTCCCCGTATAGTGATAGAGTGCCTTCCTCATAAAAGATTTTCACTAAGTGTTGATTGAACAAATGCTTGGATATATGTACATATGAATAATTTAATACAAAATGACATAGATTTGAGCAAGATTTATGATTTGATATGGATGCTAAGCTAAAATTATTACTAGTTAGCTCTTGGTTTCTTCTTCCCATGTACTGTTTCTCTTGAAGAAGCTGCATCTAACTTTCTGTGTGATTAAGGATAAATCTGTGGCATGAAGATAATAAGTATGAAGTAATAATCCTGTCAACATATGTATAAATTCAAAAAAAAGAGTTCTTCTTAAACTTGAGCGTCCCCAGGACAGCCTTGAGTAGTTGTGAGAAATCTGTAAGTACACATTGTAATAGACTTTTGAATAAACATTCTTTTGAGACAGGCTTCTTCTATAAGGACAAATATTACAGGATTACTATAGAAGTATCTTATAAGATTCATGCCACAAGTAAGTAAATAAGTAGATAGCCCTTTTTGTTGTTGTTACTAATAAACAAAATAAATACTTACAGATATGAAATCTTCTTTTCTTTAGGGCTTAAATTTTTTTCCCTCAAAACTGGAGATTAGATTTATTTTTTCAGTTTGAAAAAAGGCAAACCTAATTTTAGAGAGCAGTAAGTCTAAGGCTGCTCCTACTGGTAGAATTTGATTATTTATTTGGGAGAAAAGATGAGAGACTGAATATATGTAATACAGAGAGGAATAGTATAATTAATAATGCTTTATTGATTTTGTTTTGTTTTATTTTTTAATTTCCTGGTGCCCTCTTCAGACCAAATTTAGGGGATTTAATTAAAAAAACACATCAGGCATATAAGGCATATATGTAACTTTTTCATTTATGACTTTTTAAACTATTAACAAGACTGTTTTGATAAATAGCACTAAAGATGATGCTGGTGGAACTCCTCTTCCCTACTTCTGATGTTTCCTTCCCTGTGGCAGGAACTGTGTTAATTCATTACTCCTGATGCCTTTTTTCTGCCCAAGCAGTAGCTGCCTGGGAAGGAAGCTCTGAGAATGTACAGCCCAAACCCTTCTTTAGGAGCTAACTTTCTGTATGAACCCTGTTCCTCCATCCTGTGAGTTTTAAAGCAGCTCCCAAAATACAGGAGGTCTTGTGGTTTTCTAGTGTGGCCTGTGGCTGTATTGGTGAGTCTGTTTAATTTTGTGCTTCAGTATTAGCAAGTCCATTGTTACGGCACCTCAATAATATTCTGCAGTATCAGCTTCATAAGTAAAAAGGTGGTATTTTGACATTCTCCTTGAACTCATGTGTGGTGCCAGACATTATGCCAGTGTCCTTACATTCATCTTTAAATTCTCAAACAGCCCTGAAAATGAGTTGTATCATTTTCTCATTACAGGTGAATAAGGGGAGGCTCTAGGAAGGTAAATCATGTTGAAGTTAGGTTTGGAATCCTAGTCAGTCTGACTCCCAAACTCATGTTTATTAGGACATATCATTAAAGGAAATATGACAGGTAAAAGTTTTTAAGGACTTTGCATAATGTAAATCACCAAGTAATGCAGATGAGTTTTATTATTTTGTAGCCTATTATTTTCATACCTATAAATACAAACATTGCGATATAGCTGCAAGTCCCCGAATGCACAGGTACTTGCCTACCTCCTCAGTTCCACTGGCTGTCTTAATTGCATCCAAAGCCTCCAGCTCTTTCTAACCATCTTGAGCTTTCTGTACTAGAATGCCTCTCTCCCACCCTTCCCCTTTACCTGGTTAGCTACTACTTACTGTTGAGATCTCTTTTCCAATGTCATTTCCTCCAACTGGCCTCCCATGGCTACCACATCTAAAGTTGGTCCACGTTGTGATTTCTGCCAGCTACCCGATGTGTCCCTTCACCACTCAGGCCATTATTCGTCATTATGTATTCAAACCTATACTTCCCACTAACGGAAGCCTCATGAGCACATCAGTCGCTTTCCTTTTTTTCATTGTGAGCCAGTGTCTTAATGCAGAGATAGCACGGCGTTGGCAATGGACATAGGGCTTGGCATCATGCATCAGCTGTAAGGTCTTTGCTCACTACTTTCTACTTAATACTTGCAAATGACATATTTAAAAGCCTCTTTCCTGATAATTGTGAAAAAAAAACTTATGGAACTAAATCTATAAACTTCTTTTAGGCTTTAAACTATAGGAAGTATAAAATGGGTTTCCAACTGTGCATAATTAAAGACTTACTTAATGTATCAGGAAAAGTATAAGACAAAGCTGCCCCAGGGGTGGAACCTGCTTTCTGTGATCCTGGGACTATCGGACGTAACGTAGAGAGAGACTGCTCATATTGCATTTCAGTATCAAGTAATATCAAGCATCTGCATCTGCCTGGCTTTTGTACATTTAGGAGGAACATCATAAAGCTTGGACTAGTTCTTCAGACCTGCTCAGCAGGGAATCCACTAATAACTACTTATGTTTTTAATGTGATTCTTGATAAATTGTTTATTTGTTCACATATAAAATGAGGTCAATAATAGGGTAGTGTGTGAGTTAATTTTGTCTCCTAGTCAAGCATGAAAACAAGGATAAAGTGTTATGAAAAGACCAAATGTTGATAGTTTGGGAGCAAAATAGAAAATTTTTCCATAAATTTTTTCTCTTCTCCTGTTGAGCTAATTTAACATAATAAATATCTGGGTCAAAAACAAGATTTTTCGGCACGCAATTTTGCATCCCTCAATCTTGAAAGTGTTGATCGCAGCAGAATTTCAGTTTCCTGGCCAGCTGTTCTCCTGGAACACCTGCCTATGGATAATGAACAATTGAACCAAGGTCTGCATGGAAATAACGTCAATGATATACCGTCAGGTGTCTTACTGTTTTGATATGACAGCTGATATTGTTTCTTTTTGTCCCCACTACTCTCATTTACATAGGGCATTGATGTACGAGATGCTCCTCTGAAGGAAACAAAGGTGACTAATTCCCGGCGATTCATAGCTTCATTTAATGTCGTGAATACAACAAAACGAGATGCTGGAAAGTACCGCTGTATGATTCGCACAGAAGGAGGTGTTGGAATATCAAACTATGCAGAATTGGTAGTTAAAGGTATTTAATGTATTTTTATACCCCAAAATAGTCTGTTAAGATAGACTCGTTACATAGTTGTGAGTTCATTATTTATTTAAAGTTTAAACTTATCCTTGTATGTTTCTGAACAGTAGTTTGATGACAGGCTATATTGATGGATTGCATTTTAAGTACAGATTTTGTATGTGAGCAGTATTTTGGAAAAATGTATTTTATTTATATTGGTTTAGTTGCATACAAAGCAACAAATGTTGTCTTGGCAAGTTCTCCTTCCAACTCTGTATGTAGAGATTACAACCTATAAATTATTTTAAGGAATGGAAATTTTTTTCACTGATAGAAAATCACTTAAAATGCAAATACGCACCAGCCAGGGTGTTTATGATAGCTGGGTGGCTAATAAAATGAAGCGATGTCAGTATAAAAATGGTCAGGCGTATCACACAAGCCACGTTGATAATTCTGAGTTAACATTTATAATGCTGTGGTTGGGTTCTCTTACTATATTTTGCGTGACTGAAAAATTGAGCCATTATATTTAGGAAGGTTGGGGATGAGGGAAAAAAAAGAGAGAGGAAATAAGTTTCCTTTACCTGGTTTAATGCTTTTTCATAGGATTAAACTGCTAAGGCAATTCTTGTTCCCAGACAGAATAATTTGGACTTTTAGATGTACCAGGAAGCCTTTTTTAGACAACTTGTGGCAGGCCATTGCTGTTTTGTCCTAGAACAGAATGATGCCTGCTTTTTACATTGTTTTCCCTGCATTTGTTAAATATGGAACATAAAATTGATCTCTTTCGGATGAACATTATTCCTTTTGTCAGCTAATTTCTCTTTGCAGACAGTTTTAAAGACTGCAGAGTTCAAACTCCAGAACTAGCTATGTGGGCGTGGACCAGTAGCTTAGCCTATCTGTGCCTCTGTTTCTCCATGTATAAAATAGACCTAATAATAAACCTACCCTATAGTTCTATCAGAAAGATCAAACTCAAAAAACATATGAACAGCACTTAGAACAGTGTACATAGAAAGCAGCCAACGCCTGTTCGAGCTGTGATGGGGAGGAGGAGGAAGACAGGCTGATTCGTACTCCCTGCTCCACTACATTAGCAGTCTTCATTTGGGAATGCATGTCAGTACTGCCTTTCTAAATTTTAAAAAATATAAATGCCTGTCCACCTAGTCTCCCCTCCTCCACCACACCCACATTGACTCAGAATCTTGGGGCATATAGTCTGTTATAATATCTATAGGTGATTTGGGCATACACTTCTATTGTGGAATCACTGCTGCTAGTATTAGTCACACCTGGCTTATGAGAGAAATGTTTATCGATGAGCCTTCCTCAAGCAATATTAATATGCAGCAGTGATATTTTGTGTTAAAAAGTGCACATCGAAATACCTGCTTGAATAATATATTTTGCCATATCAGATTCTTATGAATTTTGGTTTCTAGTGAATCTTTAACTAGCCTGTCTGGTTAGTATTTGAGTTGAGGCTTAATATCTACAAGGAAACCGAAACTCATCATAGTTACTCATACTTGACCCTGCTGAAACTCTCTGAGAGGTGAGGAGTCTCACTGTAGAAAAACGAACCCAGTATAACAGCCTTGGCGTTCTCATGGCTGAGTTCTTTATGTATCATTATTATTATTTAATTTTCACCTTATTTAGTTCCTTACGATTGTTGTTTCTTTTCTGACTTATGGTGCTACATTAACTTCACTGTGACCAGCCAGTACCTGTGTTCTTGAGGCATCGTGCTTCATGATATGTACGATGCAAATCAGGTCGCTCCTCTAAAAATTGCTATTGTGGAAAAGTTCATTTGTTGAGAGTTATAAGTGAAGTAGAAATTTCTAGTCCGGCAGAACAAACATAAACACAAAGAATGAATAGGTTCTTATTCACATTTATGCAGCACACTTTCCTGTCTTATGATAGAATAGAGGTACCATGGCTCATTGTGACAAAAATGTCCAGGTACCTCTTTCCATCTCTGCACACTGCCAAAACTGGTGACAATTGGCTTGCAATCAGGACTCAAATTTTAAACTCGACTTTTCCTCTATTTATAATTTTATAGCCATATTTTGCATGTATTTAGTTTTTTTAAATGAGATAACATTCTACTAGTTTAATAAAGTATTACCTTGATACGATTACTTTAAAATATACAATGACATTGTTAGGCCATCTGTATATAATTTAATACTTTTTATATGCATATAATATTTGGAGTGCTAGTTTTTTTTAAATGAGAAAAACTAAAATTTATAGAGTTTATAACTTTCTTAATGTCACACACTGATTTGGTACCAGCTGCCCAGAAGAAGCCCAAGTCATCTTTTAACTATTACTTTTATTCGTGTCTACCACTGCTTTTGGTAAATAACAACATAAAAATATTTCATATAATATCTAAAATATATGTATATGTGCATCTATATCAATATCATATTTAATTATATGACATATATTAGGCATCCACATATGCATATCAACGTCGTATATGTATATGTACCTATATGTATATAAATTATTTCATCACTGGTTTGATTTAAAATTACTTTTATCATGTCCTTTCACTTTCACTTGAACTAAATATTTTAAATTGCTTTTTATCACCTAGTGTGGATTGAGTCTCTCCCTTTTTCTCTCCCTTTCTTCCTTCCTTTTTTCTTTTTTTCCTTCCCTTTGCTAAAGTTTATTCAAAATTTAAATATTAACTTATTTTTGTACTGATGCTTTTAGCAACCCACAATTCCTTTTGAATGTCTGTCAGTTATTTCCAGTTCTAGTTGAATCTCTCATTCGATTTAAAATATATGGTACTTTTCTTAATGGGGTAGGGATAGAGAAAATATTCTCAGGACAAACAAGCATTAAAGATATGTCTATTTTCGAATACGAGTAATAATATCTTTAAATGACTGGTGTGCTCACTAATCTTTGTGGCCTTGCCCCTAAATTGTATTTTGAATGGCAGTTCAGCAACCCTTGCTATCATTTGCAACTTCAAAGTAATTAACTGCTCTTTCAGCCTGGCTACGTAAATGTCTTAGGATGTACTTACTATAAAAGGCCCATTTTGTATCTTGGTTCAAGGAATCACCGAATGAAATATATTGATGTTAAATCATTATGAGTCGAGTAAGAACTATTTTAAAAAATTAAAAGCTAGCACAAAGTTGTAGTTTATAAACAATAAGAACAATATTTTAGTAAGTCACACTAAATTCGTGGTCCCCCAAATAAAATTCATCCTTTAGTGTCTTACTTTGACTCAATCTAATGAGATTCCCCAGCTATTTTAGAATGTCAGTATGATTTATCACACCTTGAATACAAAAAAGAACAAAGACACCCCATCCCAACACAGGGAACTGATGTTGCTGGTGTTTGAGTTGGTCTAGGGATCACCTGATAACATCTCAGGGGCCAAGTTCAAATGGTACTAGCTACCCTGAGGTCTCATTCAGCAAGAAACGTGACTGTGATCACTTGGCTGTGTCTGTCGTGGAGCAGACAGAAGTTGCAGCACACAAACCAGCACATGCCAGCCAATAATAGAGCATAGCAGGCTTTATTTTCCATGCATTCATATGAGCTAAATGAGGAGTTAAAAACACCCCCCAAAAGTACAAACCACCTGCGGAAACATGCTGAAAAAAAATCACTGGATCTTAACTTTTTTCTCAGGTGGAGGTTCATTAAGATAGAAATATGTTATTTTATACAATTATCTTCTTTCTAAATATCACATGTGGTGCCACTCACAGTAACATTGGCATATGGAATGCCTTCATTTGCTGCCTGGAGAGCCATTCAACTAGCACCTCAATAATATACTGGCAGTACTGTTTAAAACAAGATTGTCTATCTCTTCCTTCTCAGACAATGATCTGGAAAAAGAGTTGGTCTCGGATTTTAAACAATGAGAGACTTTCTTGGGTTGTAAAGAGTGTTTGCTATTGATTGCTTAGAGTTTTATCAAGCTAGGCGTAGCTCGTGCTTTGCTTCAGAGCTTTTCTTTCTATTTGCTGCTTTAATAAGACTCGTTACTGGAAGTTCCCTGAACAGCAGCGGTGGTGGACTTTATTATCCAGACTGCTCACTTCTCCTGAAGCTAAAAGAGTCCATCGTGATAGTTTCTTAGGAAATGAGTCCTCTGGATATGCATTTATGATGAGATAAACTATAATTTTGGCCACGTTTTTTTAATGATAATATTTTTGGCATATAAATAGAAAGAAACTGAATTTAATGATATAGATAACTAGCACTTTTGATGATTTCAAAAACATTCTCAATAAGGAGGTTGACAAAAGCGTGCCTTCTAGAGTCTAAATACTATGACTTACTAATTGTAGTGAAAAAAAATCCTTCGCTGCCTGAGTAACTGAGAAGAATGAGTGCTGTCCTCAAACGAATTGAGAATATACCTACGTTGAGCAAGCTTAGGTTTTAAGGATGGTTTATGTTACAGAGTTGAACATTGTGAAAACCTTTATCAGTATGCTTTTCCCTAAAACCTAAACGAAACTGTTCTCATCAGTTAATTCCTGAAATGTTAATGTCATCTGTATTTTAATAACTGATGTGCATTTAGCTTTTCTAAGACTGAAGACCAGAGTGTCTGAAAGATGGCTCTTGTGTTTGCCTTTCAGAGCCACCTGTTCCCATTGCTCCACCTCAGCTGGCTTCTGTGGGGGCAACTTACCTGTGGATACAACTCAATGCCAACTCCATCAATGGGGACGGACCTATTGTCGCCCGAGAGGTGGAATACTGCACGGCCAGTGGGAGCTGGAATGACCGGCAGCCAGTGGATTCCACAAGTTATAAGATTGGGCACCTCGACCCAGATACAGAGTATGAGATCAGTGTGCTCCTCACCAGGCCAGGGGAGGGTGGCACTGGATCTCCTGGGCCAGCGCTCCGAACAAGAACAAAGTGTGCTGGTGAGTGTGGGAAACCTGGAACTATTTTCCATTGTATTTCTGGGTGTTGACATGCAGCATTGGTGTTTGTCAGGTGGCTAACAGCTTCCCCAGCTCTGTTCACATCCTGTACAAGAACAAAAAATTTGTTTCACCTGTGGACAATGCCCACTAGCCTGTGGACTTTGAGACCTCATGGCTTGGTATTTCTTGGCGTCTCTCCCCCACCACCTTTTCTTTTCTGTTCTTTATTTACACCTTCCTGTGAGTATCACATGGTTCAGAAGCCATCTGCTTTAATGATTTCTGCTCATAGGTCAGATCCTCTCACCCTGGTCCCTTTGTGTTCACTATTAATGTGCTCATAGCCTGGAGGAGCTTTGGAATAATAGATTCCATCTTAGCGATAACTGTAAAGCTGTGTTTTTATTGATGGATATTTAATGGTGGGGCTGCTTGCCAATGACATAGGGCCCATTTGTAAAATAAGCAAGGGTGATTTGTGGGCTGCATGCAGTCTTTAATTTTAGATTAGAAAGTTCTAATTGATTGTGCTGAACCTGCTCTGCAGCTTAAATAAAAGTAGGGTTGAGAAATGTTGAGTCTTGTAAAAACCAAAATCCTAAGATGATTCACATTAGAGATTATAGTGTTGTTGTTGTTTCTGTATGGCTACTCTCTGGTCGGATGTGGAGAGAAATAATATAGAGATAATGAAATGTTCTTTCATCATTTAAATGAAGAATTCCTATATTGAATTGTGGCTTAAGGTGAAGAGATTTCGTAAATGTTTATGGAGTTGATGGATTCTTCAGATAGCATTATTTAAGAAGATACCTATCAATATGTTTCATTCTTTTAAGTTTTAAAAGTATTCAGAGTACAGTCTGACCCTGGCTGGTAAGAGACATGATTAAACCTTAACGGTTGTAGATTTTTCATTTTTCCTTCATAATTTAGAGTATACTGTTTCCACAAGTTCAAAACTCATAGAAGTATTCTGTGTTTTTTGTTTTTTTTTTAAGTGTTCATTGGAAAAGGGAACAGGTGCCTTTTTCTCCTGGGGACACGTGATGGGCCTGTTTCAGTCGGCCCTGTGTCTGTTTCCCAGATCCACACCTGCATGTTCATATCACCTTCAGAGCAGAGACTCTGGAATAAGAACTGCTGTTTGGACTGGTGTTCCCACAGCCCTGATTGGTGGTTCCAAGGGGAAAAGAGTTTGATAATTCTTTTTCTTCCTCACTTCTGTAAACCATGTCATTTCCTTTCTCTCTTTAGTTGAATAAATTTCCCTTTCTTTTCTGGGAAATAATTTCTTATATTATCATCTATTGCAATGCAAACAATAGCTGTGGAGAACACTGTACATATCATTTTTCAATATAGGGATTGCTTTCAAATCTGTAATTACTTTATAACTGCCTTGTGACATCTCCAGGGCAGATACAGTGATTCCTGAATAGAAGCCCACATGATCTCTGTCCTTCTCTGAGCATGCTCTGTAAGCAATACATTTAGTATTACTTCATTTCTGTGTTATTTTGAGGAATCCTGTTTGGAGCGTGCCAATATAGGTCTCCCTCTCTCTCCAAAAGAAGGTTAGAATTCCATTGTCTAGACTGGAAAAAGGATACGATCTATTTCATTGTAGTCACTAACAACCCCACCTACTTTATGTTTTTAGTTCTGTTCTTTTTTTTACATATTTTGTCATTTCTTTTGGTTTGCTGCCTGTACATTTCAGTTATTAACACAATTGCTATATACATTTCCCATGTATTTCTGTTTTCAGGAAGCCTCTTTGTTACTACTGAATGAAGTATAAATATATAACTCTCAAAAGACAATGCACCTTTTATGAAACTTGACAGTTCTTTTTAAAGAATTAGAATGAATTTTGAATTGATATTTGCATGTAACACTACATCTTAAAAATGTTAAGCCTCACTTAAGCAAAGAAGACTAATGATAAAGTACTCTTTTCCTCTTACCCTTTGCAACCTGTGGCTGACACTATTCCTGGCATGTCATGCACTGGCATTGAATCTTTTTGAAACCACTCTGGTTGAACAAGTCAGTCTTAGGAAATAGACATTTGTTAGGTGAGAGAAAAAAGCCAGAAATAAGAGGGAGAGACTTGGTAGGTGGATGAGGAAAACGAAGTCAAATGAGACTTTTTACTGTACGAAGAAATAAAGTTTCACTTTTTCTTGACCTGAGGCTTTTGAGAAAATCTAAAGATAAGACTGGTGACTGGTGGTAATCAGTGGGACACTGTGGAAAGCAGACTGGGTTACAAGGAAGAAGACAGCTACTGCAAACTACCGACTGAAAAATTTGATAGTGGTCCCAAACTATTACTCAGGTAGTTTGTGAACACTTAGGGATCATAAAGAGCAAATCATGGGTCTCATACCTGGGAGGGACTCTAAGCATTCTGCAAAGCATATGGAAAATGGCATGAGGAAGGCTTGACCAGTGATGAATCTATTAGGGTGATATGTAGTAGGAATAATTATACATTCATCCGATATGGTTTAAAAAGCCTAGAGTACTAGTATGAAATTAGAGTAATAAAATTTAGCAGCAGCATATGTAAAAAGAGATTGAGGACTTGGCTTAAATGTATATAAATCCACAATATGATCCATATTGTATTACTCTGTAATGCTATTGCCTCACATCCCCCTTCAAATTTAATATATTCTTAGGTTGCATTAAGAAAGCAAAATGCCCATGTGGAAGGAGGTCTTATTCCACCAGTGCTACTTAGCCTCCCTATAACTATCACATTTTATCTCTGGTCCTTCATTTTGAGAGAGAGAGAGAGAGCACAAAATAGATTGTGCTCCAGGGATAGCACCCAGGATAGGAAAGGTTCTGGAACCTCGCTCAGCTAGTGAGGAATGATGGAAAGAACAGAGAAAGGCGATAGAGAAGAACACAGTGTCTGTGCACATTTGTCAAGAGCTGAATCATGAATAGTGAGTTTCCAATGGCTTATCCATTCCAGCAGAACCTGATTGTAGAAGGTGATTTCTATACTCAGAAGAGGATTGAGCTGGTTGACTTGGATGATCTTCTCAACATGAAGATTCTATGATTTATGTGTTCTCTTTTTAATGAGATGATCCATCATATGTTTCTACACTGAAAGTGTTTGAGTTTTACTTTTATGTTATACTTGTCCAAATACTCCCTAATTGTGCTTATCAAGGCTTGTTTTGTAGGCCCGTGGAGGTCTGTGATGATGTTTACAAAAATCTCAGCTGAAAGAGAATAAAATAAGGAATTTTTAATACTGCTAAATAGATTAAAATTTAAAGAATTACTCTTATTCTGAGATGTCCCGCCCGATTTTTGTGCTGAAATATCCCTTTTATGAAATGATAATGCCAGAGAGTGATAGAGCCAGAGTACTAGAGCAGGCTCCAGGACCAGGCTGCCCAGATTGAGTTCTTACTCTGCCCAGGGCTGTACATGTAACCTGGGAAAACTGTACCATCTCTGGACCTCTGTCACCTTATTATTAAAACAGAAGTGAAAATAACAATATGTGTCTCGTTGCGTGGCCAAGAAACCTTAATGGGGTCAATAAAAGCTGACTGTCATATAAAAACATTTCAATCAAAAGAATTAGATGTTGGCAACCTGATTTCATTGGCTTAGATGTTTTAGAAATATTATTTGTCTGGTAAATTGAACATCTAAAGACCACTGTTTTATAATATGGGCTCAGAGAATTCTCTATAATTGAGCATTGCATTCATGACAGACATCATTCTCTCATTTCTTTTATTAAATCTGTTTCTTTTGGACAAGCTCTCTTTTCATTTCTGTGCTGCACCAATGAGACTTGTCCTGTCATATTTCGGTGGCACCCATGAAAATGTATTTTGCTTCTTGCATTAAAATGGCAAGATCACTATTTATTGTCCTTCTCTTTGCAATGGAATTGATTTTTCATGTGTGGCATATAGATGCAATCTCATTATCTGCTCAGATTTCTTTCAAGAATTGTATTGTAGCATGCTTCCAGAGTTCTTGTTTCTTATGCTTCTGAAAATTATTTTAAACATATACATAAGCTGTCCATATATGACCTTGATCAAATCACTTAGCTTCTCTGGTTCTACCTCCTCATCTCTAAATAAAGGCAGTGATGCTTGCTCTGTCTGTATCAGAGGCGTTTTTGAAGACCAGATTAGATATTATCTCTAAAGGTATTTTACAAATGATAAAAATGCTCTGCCTATATGGGATTTTTTTTAACAGTGATAGTCAGGAGCTAGTTTCAAGATTTAAACACATATCCAATTATTTTCTAACTTTGCAGTTCAGCTGTAGTTGGGTAACCTCAGAGAGCTGAAATTACTTGAGTATCCAGTTAAGCAAAATACAATTTAGTTTATGTTTTCAATTATATCTTATATTTTTATAATTATGTGCAGCCTGTATATCACAAGCCATTAAGTGGTAGTTACTTGAAAGAGAGAAATGGATGATGCTGTTAGATTAATTTTCACAGTGGACTTTTTATGTGTTTTATTTTGAGAAATTGCTTTTTATGTATCCTAGTTATTGTTTAACTGTGGTTAAGTGGCTTTCTAATAACTGGCCCCAGGAGTTAAAGAAGAATGATGGTAAACTTAATGACTTAACATTAAGATTGGTGAGAGGGGGGAAAAAAAAAAAGCTGAACTGAAATGTGTTCTTTTGAATTAATATAACTAAAAATATTTGAAAAAAGAATGACTGCACCTTTTAAAAAATGTATTCATAAAATATTTCTTGAGCACCTTTATTTGCAAGGTACTGTCACAAGCCCTGAGGGCATAACAAGATCCTGTGTTCAGAACTGATACATTGGAGGGAGGAAATATACAGGCAATAAACAAATATGAATACATACATATGTAATATGATGACTACATGAAGAAAAATAGAGAGAATAAACAGGCAGGAGATTTTTTAAAAAATTTTTAATTGTGGTAAAATAATATAACAAAATTTGCCATCTTAACTATTTCTAAGTGCATGGTTTAATACTGTTAAGTACATTCAACCAATCTCTAGAACTTTTTTATCTTGCAAAACTGAAACTTCGTACCCATACAAACTCCCTGTATTCCCTTCCCCAGGCTCTGTCAACCACCACTCTACTTTCTATCTCAATGAATTTAACTACTCTAGATACCACATATAAGTGGAGTCATACAAAAATCTGTCCTTTTGTGTCTAGCTTATTCTAGTTAGCATTGTGTCCTCAACATTTATTCATATTATAGCATGTGTATTGCTATAATGTAATTACTCTTATACTTTTTAATTACTCTAATAATTGTATTGCATAGTATTAGCTTATGTGATTCTTTGTGAGCTATTTTGAAACTTTAACACTAACTTTGGCTTTCAATTAAGTTAATAATTCTCAACATTTAAAAATGCTTCATGTTTATGACTTACGGAAATCTCGCCCACTAAAGCAGGTAGTACTGCTGTTTCCAGAGAGTCGAAGTACGAATAAGTACCCGTGCCAGAGTGGTGTAGCCATCCCATCAACAGTCAGCTTTCTGTTTGTCAGAATAAAGAGTGATATAAAGAATTAGAGGGTTTTTTTTAAATAATGTACCATTCTTTTAAACTAGTAAGGGTGAGTGAATTTAATACCTATTTGCAAAAGATGTATATTCGTTTTATATATGCCTAGTTAGAACCTTTAACATAACTGTAATAAAAACTTAAAATATGTGTGACATTAAAATTCATTTTTGTTCTACTCAGATGTTTCGATAACATTCAGTTATAGTCATTTTATCTATAGTACTTTCGGTGACACAATATATGGGACCTATTTTTCATCTTCTTCCAGTCATTCCAACCTTCCAATTCTCTTTGGTCTGAGAGGGACTGAGTTTGTGCCAACCCATGGTAGTGTGCATTCTCATGTACTGCCTGTCTTCTTATCTAACATGTAGTTGTGCATTAGAACAATATATCTGTGTGGCTGTCTTGTATCCTTCTCATGCACTTTGTCGAACACATACATACATGAGCAAGGAAGGGATCAAGCAGTTCTTTAGGGCAGAGGCCCAGCATCCCTGACTGTGGGAATGTTCTGCTAACTGCAAGGTTAAGGTTCTATGTTGTCTTTATCATATACCATGAGACCATCTCTCAGTATGTTTTATGTAATAGCATACTCTTTACTACCAGGTTCAGTCTAAATCTCATGAGATTTATGTAAACATTGGCTTTGAAATATTAGTTCACCATATTCGCTAAATGTGACACTGGAGTGATTCATTTTAAATACACCTAAATGTGATTCACATATGGAAAATGAGTAGTGAATAGGTTTCTTGGCAAGGGGGCCTTACATGAAGCCCAAACTGCGTGATGCCTGCATTCCGCCGAAGGCTAGCCTGTGCCTATTTATTTATTATTCTTAGTTCCTCTTGTGGGAGAAAAAGGAACATTCTGGTTGGAATGGTGCTGATCTTAAATTAAACCCTGCCAAAACTGGGTTTGTTTTCTTCCTAAATCAAAAATAGCCAGATTTATCTTTTCTGTACAAAACTGACGCCATCACTACAATATGTATTTGGATTTATATGGCGGATGCACGGATACTTGGGGGCAGTTGGGAACCAATCTAAGATCTAGCAATAGCTGTTATTCAGAATGAATACAGGCCCAGGACCTCATTGAATGGAACATAATTTATTTTTAATTTAAGTTTACTTACCAAGGAAAAAATTAAAGTGTTCTAATTCTGATTCTAAAAAAGCTCTGCCAAAGGGCAACATGTTTTTAATACATTTCGAACACATTAAACCATTAAGAACTTTTTTAATTAGAAACATTAGAAGGGCATAAAAAGTATCTTCCTTATTAGGCTGCATATGCAACGACATTGCTTTGGGTAGCATCACATGTGGGCAGAGGACAAGAACGTAGTAGCAATGCGGCACCTTTTTATTATGACATATTCAGTTTCTTCCTTACAGATCTTCATGCCGTGAAACTTTATAATACCTGAACCTCAAATCCTGCTGCCTTTAAACATTGGGTCTGCACTTTCCCAAGTCTGAACCCTAAGGCCACAGCCATGGGAGGAAAAGCTAGCACTACTAGCAATTTTGTGTGAAAGGTTTAGGAGTGCCTCTAAAAAAACCAGACAAGTGGACATGGTTGCTTTTAGAGTCATCCATTGACTCTTGAGTGCCGTGATAGTTCTCAAGTGTCAAGCAGGCCCCTTGGCTGTGAAGCATGAGCATACTATCAGTACTTCTTCTAGGTCTAATTTTGAAGCTTTTGTAGGCAGCTTCCTGTGTAGCTTTGACTAGACTGAGGAGTTTGAAAAAATTAAGAGAAATATCTAGAGATTATCAGTCAGTAGCCAATGGCCTCCCCCAGTGTGCTTCTGATCGCTATTTAACACACATACACAAAAATCACAAAACTATTTGGGCCACCTTTTTTATGTCTATCAATTAGGGTCTTGAGCAAATTCCTTGTTCTAGTTCTCTGATTATATCAGTCTCTGTCAGAGGGTGTTTTGCTATCGTAGAGGAACATCTGTATTATCAGTTTTGGTCTCTCATTGAGTACCAACTACAGTATGTTGAGTGTGGTCCAAAGGCCACTGAAATGCTTAAGGATGCCTCTGCTTCCCACAGCAGTATCTTTTAGAAAAAGGACAATACCTACTAAATCTTCTTTGTACAATATTTAAAGAGACCCCGGGTCATCTAAACCTTTTTTCAAATTTCTTATATATTTAGTAAAAAAGTATTGATAATGAAATAATTAATTTTCATTAGAGCAAATACCTTAGTTCCTTATCAAATGTATGATGCGGTAGAGCTGTATTTTTTGTTCTCTATGTAAGCATTTATAATACATTAAGGTCCCCTAAATAATCATTATGTACTACATACTCATGTTTTTTGATAGGACTTGGAGTATTATTGACCATTCTAAATTATCATAGACGTTTATAATTTTATCACTGCCTCTGTGATTCTTTTGAACATATTCAGAAAAGACAAATGTCCATTGGTTAACTCTTTTCACTTTAAAGTCTAACTGACTTGGAGCGAATGCTGATTCTGAAACTAATAGCTAGAAAATACCTCAACAAATTACTTAACTGTCCTGAATTTACATTTTCTAACAATTCTAGTCAGTTTTCTACCAATACTAGAACTTTATTCTTAGCACTGATGGGAGAATTAAATGTGCTAGTGCATGAAAATGGTTAGCAGAGTACTTTGGTCACCTGGTACACCCTGAATTCTAAGTAGGCTTACTAGCAAATTCTTATCAGTTTATAAAATTAGTAAACTCGTTACAACTGAGAATACATACTACTATGGCAAAAATCTCTCAATAGGATTACTAAATTGAGTAGGTTGGGTTTTGTTTGACACCCACACACATCGAGTTGCACCTTGCCTGAAGTAAACAAAATATATATACATGTTCTCAAGCCCATGTCAAAAAATGATTACATGTTCACTAGAACCTGGGAGAACATTGTGTTTTGACCATTTTAAGTGTCGTCAGGATAGAAAACAACATGGTAACGTAGTCACTGAAGGGTAGCAAAGAAAACAGAATAGAATGCTTTATTCACCTGTGAGATCTTGTTATTGTGTGGTAGAGGATGTATTACAATTATTAGCAACTTTAAAGAGCTTGACAACCACAGTTTGACTTGAGCAGCAAGGCAGCCTATGAAGTATAACTGAGGTCTCTTGGGGGAGCATCATTCCCCTCCTCATTTACCCACAGACCTCAGGAAGGTTGTGAGCCTTTATTGAATGAGATTGGTGATGAGGTCCTGATGCTGTGGAGCTAAAGAATTGAAGTACAGAGGTAAAATCTTCCACTCTGAGGGCTGCTTCTGAGGCAGGCTTGTATTCTGTGCCCCTGACCCAAGACCAGAAAGAGCCAGTTTCAGAATGGCCTTTGTCTTCAGAATGTATTACGAAAAGTTCATTCACTCTTAACCAAGCAGGTATGCTATTTGTGCCAGGAATCTCACATGCAGCACGACCAAAACCAATTTCATTGATTGAGAAATAGTTGGATTTTATCTTTGACCTCATATGTCCTGTCTGCTTCTACCCATTCTTCCCTAAACATGCTCAGATTTATTCTCTTATCAAACTTGCTCTCAGATTATTTGCCCCCATTAATATAGACATGGATAACTTGTCAGAACATATGCAGTGACATTTGACCTCCAAATAGAACTTGCTTAATTCATCTATAAGGATAATGCTGCTTGTGTTGTTAAAACTAAATTAATAGATGAGAGCTAAAACTTCCATAGTAAGAACAACAGATTATGAAAGCTTGATGATGTGTCAAAATTTTAGTTACAGGGGTTAACTGTGTTCCTTTGTTTGTGTAATATATTTCATACATTAATTTTAAGGACACAAAGAACTGATAATTATATTACCTATTAGAATAAATTACAAGTGAATAGAAAGCTTTAAAATGAATAATGCATATAAATGAAACTAAAACTACAAATACAAGAAATTTTATTAGGAAGCATGGTTATACCTATTATTAAAATAAGAAAGATAATAGAACTGTTTGATATCAAAATTGCTGCTCTTCCATCCATGTTATTAACCTTGTAGAATGAGTAATTTAAGTAATGTAACTATTCAGGTAAAATATTTCTTCTGACCAAATAGCAATATTTCTTTCATTTAGATCTAGACAAGTGACTGTAGACACAAGTATAATTCGTATTGAAAACCCTTTCTAGAGTAAATAATCAGCAGAGAAGATACAGATGTTAAAATATTTATGTTAAATATTAAATATTATTATTTCACTAGATAGACTTTTTATTACTCTTATTTTGGAATTTATCATATATAACATTTTATTTGTTAATGTTTGCCTTGTAAATTATGTATTTTAATTACCGAAATCATAGATGCCATAGAAAAAGGCAAAAAATACAGAAGTATGATGTAGTTAATAGAATTCCTCATCTTTCTTTCAGTCCCTTTCCTGGGGATAATATGTAGGTATTTATCCCTTCACATCTTTATGCCTATTTAGATGTATAAATATCAATATGTGTCCCAGGTCTGTTCCTGACTGATTTAAACAAATGGCATCATATTGTATATGGTATTCTGCAAGTTTATTTTACATCTGTCAATATTCTCTAAACATATCTCTCATCGTTAGAGTCTAGTGTAACATATATAGATTTAACTCATTCTTAGTAGTAGCTATTATTTTGGAATATGAATAACCTAATTATTCGACCCTTCCCCTTCTGATGGATAGGTTATTGTTATTTTCTAATAAAAGTAATATTTTAATAAATATCTCCTTATATTACAGTTTTTTGTTTCTGTAGGTTAGAGTTTTAAGGTAGAATTGGTAGGCAAAAGATATGTGTATTTAAGATTTTAGTAAATATTGTCAGATTACTTTCAAGAAGATTCTAACAGTAAACTCCATCAGCAAGGTGAGAGAATGTTACTTTTTGAACCCGCTTTTGAGCATTGAATATTAATATTGGTATAAAATGTGTTGCCTGTTTATCGGTTTAGAAATATTTTAATTTGCATTTTACTTTTCCATGGGTTTATTGACTTTTTATATTTTTCTTCATCAGATTATCTATTTCTAGCCTTAGGATCTTTTTCTAATCTTTACCTTCTTAGTTTGTAGGAATGTTTTATATAGTAGGGTTACTAACTTTTTATCTGTCGTATGTTTTCTAAATATTTTCCCTCATTCTATTATTTGCCTTTTGACTTTATTCATGATATATGTTGTTGAAGAGAAATGTGTACACTTTATATAGTTAAATCTATTAATGATATCCTTTATGATTACCCATATATATTAATATATGATAAAAGTGTCATTAGAATTTAAATCAATCCAACATAAATTAATTTATTCTAGATAGATAGCTAGATATGCAGCAACATTCGTTAATTAGACCATTGTTCTTCTGTGTGGCTTCTCATTTTCCAGTCTTGTTTTAAAAAGCATTTTTCTAAATTTTCTTTGAATATTTTTTAAAGAGTTTATTTACACACTTAGATCTTCAATCAATGAAATTCTGGTCAAAAAGTCTTGCAAGGAAGTCTACAAGGACAGAGAGGCCTCTGGGGAAAGTTCTTTCACTATTAATGATGAACAACGAAAAGTAGCCCTTCATCACCTTTGTTATGGGATGTTGTGTGTTGTGGTGTCCAGAAACAGCGGGCATCAAGTGACCACAGGGAAGCCAGCTAAAAATACAGCCAGCATGAGAGCTAAGTAGATATAACTGAATTAAAATACCCTCCACACCTCATTTTGGTTTGCTTCATTTATTTATTCTTTTATTAATCTATTCAACAACTATTTATTGAGACTTTATTATTTGGGAGGTATTCTCCTAGACTTTGGGTTAGGGTTTTACTCACAGTGGTGAGTAAAACAAATGAGTATCCTGACCTTGTAGACATTACTTTCTAAAACATAAAGTTCTCCTGTGGTTTGCAATGTATACACATATTTACATGAAGGAAAACTTGCAGAGATTCCCAGAACAGTGTGTGGAGGATGTTCTAAAAGTAAACATGAACATTAAGGCAGACTTTACAAATAAATTGTTTTAGTCAGGATATTTTGAACTGCAAATAACATAAAATCAGTTCATACAGACTAAACAAAAAGGAAGTTTATTAACTTGTAGTAACAGGAAGCCCATAGATGGGTCACCTTTACAGTTTGTTGATTTAGTGGCTCAGTAATATTACCAGGGACACGAGTTCTTTTTAAATCTCTCCTGCACTGACTTTAACCCGAGGCTGGTTCTCTTCATGGTCATAAGATGGCCTTTAGAGGCAACGAGGGAAACATGCTTTGTTGAAATCTGACAAAAAGGAACTTTTTTCCAAACCTAGAGAATATCACTCCTTTCTTTCAACTTGTTAGGCCAATTAAGGACCATTAATAATTACTGAAAACATTTTTATGAACTGATTGAGTTAGTGTTCTCATTCTCAAACTTTAATCCACTTTAGTAATGTTAGTGTACATCAGAGTCAGCTGGGCGGCTTGTTAAATTATAGCATTCTGGGTCCCATTCCAGAGTTCATGATTTAATAAGTTCGGAATTGGGCTCAGGAATTTATATTTCTAACAAATCTCCAACTGATTTTGCTGGTTGAGAGCTACTGATTTGGAGTAATGAAAATGCAGCCTTGCACTACAAACCTATTAGAATGGCCAAAATCCAAAGCACTGATAACACCACTTGCTGGTGAGGATGCGTAGCAACAGAAACTCTCATTTAGTGCCATTGGGAATGCAAAACAGTACATCCACTTTTCAAGACAGCTCAGCAGTTCCTTACAAAACTAAATATACTCCTAACATACGATCTAGAAATAGCGCTGCTTGGTATTTACCCAAAGGAGTAAAACTCATGTTGAAAACTTATGTTCACACAAAAAACCTCCACACGGGTGTTTATAGCAGCTTTATTCAGAATAGCCAAAACTTGGAAGCCACTAAGATGTTCTTCAGTAAATGAATAGACAAATAATATTCCATCCAGACAATGGAATATTATTTAGTGCTAAAAAGAAATGAGCTATCAAGCCATAAAAAGACATGGAGGAATTTGAAATTATTTTACTAAGTGAAAGATCAATCTGGAAAGACCTATGTATGTATAATTCCAACTGTATGACATTCTGGAAAAGGCAAAACTATAGCGACAGTGAAAAGAGCAGTGGCTGCCTGGGGGGAGGGGTGAGAGAAGGATGATTAGGTGGAGCACAGAGGGATTTTAGGGCAGTGAAAATACTTTGTATGATATTATAATGGTGGGTACATGTTATCATACATTTGTCCAAACCCATAGATTATACAAGGTGAACCTTAATGTAAACTGTGGACTCTGGGTGATGATGACGTGTCAATGTCAGTTCATCAGTTGTAACAAATGTACCACTCTGGTGGGAGATGGCGATAATGGGGGAGGTCGGCAGGGGTAGTGAGACAGGGGGTATATGAAAAGTCTCTGCTTCTGCTCAATTTTTCTGTGAACCTTAAATTGCTCAAAAAACCAAAAAGTATACCCTAGGGATGAGATGAGCTGTCCCTGAACCACAGGATTTGGATAACTAAATAGATAAATGAAATCGGAGATTCGGGTAGTTGCTGGGAAGGGAAGGAAAGGAGGAGAATGAATGCTGGGTAAGAACTGACAGTGTCCCTTGTAAAAGTTGATATGAGCTGAATTCAGTATTTGTAGTCAAATTACTATTGAGAAATTGGGTAAGGTTTTTTTCCGATTTTGAGTAAATGTATTCAAGATTGTTAAATACTATTTATGAATCAGAATTGAGATCTTCAAAAGATCTTGCTTTTTCATTAAAAAAACCCTAGATAAAACCTTGATTTTAGTAGAGATACTAGAAAAATTTACTATAGGGATTAACTGGAAATCCATTCTTCATACTCAGTGTGGATCTAACCTTGGGTCCAGTTATAATGAGATAAATTTTTAATACCTGAATTGTTTAGAGAATGTTGGGATGTAATTCTGTATGGGCCTCTCATACTTCTGCGTATCTTGCTGGCAGAGGCACTGGTGGACTGTCTTTTCAAGGATGTTTGTATAGTGAACAGCCTTGGAAGATGGAGGTAGTGCCTCCCGCTGGGCCAGAGGATAAGCTGTCTTACTGTTCAGTATAATAATGATAATATCTCTCTCCGGAACAAAGGGCAGAGAGGTTTGCTTACACCCATATTAAAAGACATAGATTCCCTAAATGCAGGTCCTTCAGAGGTAACACAACCCTACTGAATGTGCAGCATGACTTGGACCCTTTGTGTAGCCCCATGGGACTTTGGAGGCAATAGAAAGCGACAGGAAATTGAAACTCATGCTATTCGCTGACTTACGAGTCTCATGCCTTCTGCCAACAGCTGTGAAACTAGAATAGTTAATTTGTTAATTTGTAAGTTGAGTAAAATCTCAGACCCTTCACAGTTCTTGACAGAATATACTTAGAAGAAGAAAATATTAAGTTCTTTATAACTTCATCTAACTGCTACATTTTGTTGACTGGGAAATTGAGACCTGGGTAACTAAAGTGAGTCACACAGTGGACAGTAGGTCTGTTTGCACAAGTGCACAACCAGTCTATTTATACAAGTGCACAGCTAGTCTATTTAAACATGTGCACAGTCTGTTTGCACACATGCACAGTGAGTCTATTTGCACAGGTGCACAGGGAGTCTATTTGCACAAGCGCACAGCGAGTCTATTGCTGCGGAAGCAGCTCTAGCCAGCACTTGAGGCTCTCAGTGCACTTTGCTCTTTACCTCACTATAAAACCCGGCTCTGGGAGTAAAGCCTATAGTCTTGGTCTAGAGTTGATGTAAGGACATAGTTGGACAATAAGAACGTCTCATTTTAAGATAAAACCAGATAAAACTGACATAAATTGAATGGGGTGGTTAGATGTAAATAGCATGTAGATATAATCTGACAGGTTATTCAGCCATAAGAGGTAGCTGGAGGAATAAAAGATAATTATTTGCTAGGGTCATTTACCTCTAACGTTATTAAGAAATACAGTGTGAGATTAGTTTACCTCCTCTATTATTTCTTGATTTGTGTGTTTGCTTTTTGCTGCAGTTTTGAGGTTAGGTATCAATTTATTTTAAATTATAAAGTGAAACTCTCCTTGACCACTAGGTATTAAGATGCCTCCTATCCAAAAGGATCTGTAGACTTAGTAAGTTGGTCACATTAACTGTTTCGTCCTCAATCATACTCATGTTAGCAAGTCCTGCTCACTTATTAGGTATACATCATTAACACTTTTTTTTTGTTTTGACTTATTAGCATGTACTTTAAAAAGAATTTCTTTGTAGTACTGTGAAATCCTAACTCCTGTTCTATACTTTATCAATATTTTACCTGACCCTTATAGTATACTGATCACATCTCAACTTTAATTATTAAAAAAGGTTTATATCATAATAGTAAGGTTAGTAGTATTAACTGCTATGAAATGTCTGTGAGCAGGAGACAGAATATCTCTCATATAAATTCCAATACTGCGGTCATAATTTCTTGAAAACAAAGACACATCTTTCTACCCTCAGAATTGCCTATAGCGACTTTTGAGAAATAATGCTTCACTGTGGAAGCTAACAGAACAGGGCTCCGGGCTCCACATCAGTGTTTTCACTGAGCCATATGCCCGTGGCAAAGAAAATTGAATGTTACCTGGGTGACCTGTCTGAAAGCTAGGTCTTTAATTTCAGTGTGGCTATTGAAGCTCTCACTGTAGCCAAAGCGAAAAAAGAAGTGAGGGCAGAGAAATGATTTCGGCAGATGATCTGTATCCAGACAATGGAGGAATCATTGACCCTCCATTGCAGGTTCCTTTTCTGCCCACCTTTGTCTAACCTTGTCTAAGTATATAAAAGATACAAGCGTTCCATTCTAGGATAGAATTCTGTAGTTTCTAAGAATTACTTTTAAGAAAGCAGAAATATAGCTTAGTCTTTATATAAAATTAGAGAGGATTTAGAAAGCAGAAATTTCAACAGTTGGCAATTTATAATTTCTGATAAGTTCATCAGCTGGGAACCCTTGGAAACATTTTAATTGTAGGTTTAGAAAGGTGGACCTAAGCTATTCTTTTGAACAGATTATGAATTTAAGGTGCTTCATTTGAGACAAATGGTTATCATGTTAAATGATGTGTAGAGGAGTCCAAATGAAAAATATTTTAAGTTAAACCTTTTTTTCCCTAAAGGTAGTGTAGAGCCCATAATATATTTGCATTCCTTATCTTTTTCCTGCAATTTCTGCTCAGAAAATGACATCATTTTGAATAATTAATAGCAGAATTGAAATATAAAGTAAAAAATGTGAATGAGAAACCACAGGCTCCGGCGTCTTGGTGTTGTGGTTAATGTCCCCTTGTCACCTTGCAGTCTCCTGACCAAGTGTGGAGGGTACATAGGAGAGCCTGTGATGGGTTTTCTGCAGGTGTGGAATGGGCCGCACTGGTGTCTCAGTTGAAGTAGATTTGGACCCGTTTCCTCATCCTGGCTGAGGCGGACTGTGGGGTAAGGAGTGGGCTCACCCACACCCTGGGTCTGATCACTCCCGGGGCGTGTGCCACATCAACACATCCCTGTCCTCAGCCCAGCTCAGAAGGACCTCCAGGTGCTGTGTGCTGGACTTGCTGCTGCCTCAGGCATGCTGTCTGCTTCTTTACTTGGAATACCTGTGTATCTCCAACTCCTATCCTTAAAATGCAATTGAGCATCTTCCTCCTCCCCCCACAGCCTTCCCTGCCCTATGCCCCCAAGATAAATATTTTTCTACAAGCATCCTTGAGCGGAATAAATAATTCCATAAACTGCCCACTCATTCCAGCCAGAAAACTATGACTCACTCTTGACTTGTTCCACTACTTCAGCCTCTACACCAAATCCATCACTGAATCCTACCCATTTTTGTTTGAAATGCCTTGGTGTTCAGGAAGTGTATCTGTAATGCCACCTAACTAGTCTCAGCCATGGCTCACTGTGCACTTCTAGCTCATCATCCCGATTTCTTTTGCTTCCCTCCACAGTTTCTCTGTCCTGTAGACAGAGATCTTTTTAAAATGCAAATGTCACCAT
This sequence comes from Pteropus medius, assembly GCF_902729225.1. Classification (NCBI taxonomy): domain Eukaryota; kingdom Metazoa; phylum Chordata; class Mammalia; order Chiroptera; family Pteropodidae; genus Pteropus; species Pteropus medius. The sequence goes on from NW_024340849.1 coordinate 46,318,400, forward strand.
ACCATGTCTAAGCAAAAAGCCATAAAATAGACTTCTTAACATGCAGCTGCCCCCCAGCACTCGTCCCTTTTCTCTGCATCACTGTTCTCACAATCTGACATACTGCATATGGATTTTGCATATTGATCCGTCTCCCTTTGCTAGAACATTAGCTCCACGAGGTCAGGCCTTTTGTCCATCTTGTTTACAGTGCCAGGACCATCAAAGGTACTCATGGAACAAGAATGAATGACCGGCCTATGACCCCCTTCTGTCTGGCTCTGGCTTCCCTCTCCCTCAGCTCCCTCCACTGGCTCCTTTGCTGTCTCTGCTTCAGCTTTATTGTACTTATTTCATTTCCCTCAACTCAAGATGCTCCTTTCTGCCTAAGAGGTGCCATGAAGGTGGTGCCCCTCTACCACCAATGCTCTCCCACTCTCTCCCCCGTGTGCCTCCCCTGTTTAAATATCCCTTCTTTGGGGAGATTTTTCCTAACTCTGGGAAAGGGAACCATGCGTTCCCTTGCAGTTATTTTCAAACATCTGATCTCCCTGCTACACTGGAAGCCTCAAGTCTTCAGGAATAATGTCTGTCTTATTCACTGATGTACCTGCAGCACCTGTCCAGTGAGTGCTCTTGACAAATGTTTAGTGAATGAATCCATGTCAATCAGAGTCTGGGTTGGCATCTAATAAGCAGTGATAAGATTTTTTCCTCAAAGGAGCCAGTTACATCAAAGTGTGAAGCAGTCAGTCTAATACCCACCTCCCATCATCCTTTACTCACCCACCTGATCTGCCGGCTGAAGACCTCTGCCTACCAGGCACGCTCCTGAAGCGTGGTTGTCATGGTATAGCACATGGTATAAATGAGTATTAAGTATATAGATAGTTCTCTGAGACTCGTTAGAATCAGGGGGCTTTAGTAAGGTCTGTGAAGGTCTTCACATTCAGAAGTCACCACACCTGACCAGATCCTCCCCAGCAGCTTGTATTTCAACCACATTGGACCTTTTCCACTTCCATTAGCACATTATTCTAGCATTCTCTGTCATATCTCCGTGATTTTTCACATGCTGTTGTTCCCTTTCTCAGAAATCCCCTCTTTTCTGCTTATTAAACAATTAACGCATCCTTTTGCAAAGGGGAGGCCTTGTCTTATTCATCACACAAAAGCAATGCCCTGTCCCCTAGTCTACCACCACACTTTGAACTGATTTTTATAATGGCATTTGTCTCATGTACTCTAAAGATGTTTTCCATCTCTGTTTTCACCATTAGTCTATAAGAAAGTAAGACACAAACATAGACTTAGTTCTTTTCATCTCATGTGAACCAGTGCCCGGTACACACTAGGGCTCAGATGTGGACGTTTAAAGAACTCCTGGTTCTTTCTAGGCCAGGCTTTCTCCTTTTAACATGCTTTTTCTGTCTTCTTTGCCACCTTCTTGGAGAAAATAATCTGTGGAAAGTCATTATCAAGTTATCTCAGCACTTATTTAATGTGTGTTTAGCTGCTTTACTGTCACATAAAAACATGTGGTAGTAAAGTAATAAAGCTGTCAATAAAAGTTCCACTTCCACTCAATATTTAGTGCTAAAGAGCAAGAAACATTTCAGATTTTCATTTATATTAGTCAATCGGCATTATCAAGGTTGGTAGGCAATCAATTTGCCTTGAAATATTGTTAACTTGATGAATAAAAATGTAAATTGTTATAATATAGTGTGGTCTAGAAAGCAGCGTGTTTCGGTATTCTTTGTGGAATAGTCCCCAAATAAAGACAGGATAGAAAGTAGCCTCATGCCATGAGACCACCTAGTATTTTTAAACAAAGAAAGGGCAGCGATGACAGCTGACCAGCAGTCATTGAAGAATCAAAGAAAAAAAAATCCTGAAAAATGCCCCCAGTGATACTATCGTTAGTGTATATAATTTATACGGTACTGCTGCATCCATTTTCTCACCTAATCCCCCAAATAATTGGTAGGTAAATTACAGAATCCTCATTTTCTAAGTCAGGAAGCTGAGGTTCTGAGAGGTTAAGGGATATTTCAAGGTCACAGAGAACTGAGATACAATTTCAAGTGTGTCAGACCCCAAATCTGGTTCTTTCTGTTATGGTTGTTCATTGCTAGGCAGGTAAAAACTGATATGATTCTTTGGTATCGATTCAAATTGATACAAATGCAGAATATATTTAGAAAATCTACCATCATGATTACTAATCAAAGAGTAACTTCATGTCATGTCCAAAGGCGAGATGAACTTTGGAATGGTTGTAGTCCTAACAACATCCAAGGAGAACAACATGGAAGGCAAGTGAAGTTTCTTCGGAGTCAAGGATACATGTCTAAAATCTTGAACCCATTTTCCCTGATAGTATAAAACTTTCAGAATTCACGGGAAAGTAAACTTTTATTTCAAAATTATACTTTGAAGTGAAAGATAAAAGAACTGTCTAAGTAAGGCCCAATGCTCAAATAGATGAGCTAAAAACATTTTTAAAAATTCTAGAGAGCTTATCAGAATTTGAAATGAATGTGATAACAGATCCCCTATAGTTCAAGTCCTCAGTACTGTGTAACAGGGTTTAAAGCAGCTTAGCTCAGCCTAACACACATGGAACAAAGCCTTTTGTAAGGTGTTTGAAATGTGTTTTCATTTTCTCAGGGAAGAGAAAAGCAGATTCCTTACTTTTATGTGCCTGGTCACCTAGGAATATTTTATATTCTGTGGTTCAGGTCCATTCTTAGAGCAACACAGAGAAACACAGTGGCACTTATTCAAATCTGTGATTGGCCAGTCATCGCCCAGGCAGTGTTCCTCACTGCCTGTGTGTGACAAGAAGAGCCAGCATTGTTTCGGGGGGGATAGGATGCTCAGGCTCACCTCTGGGAACAGTGAACACACATCCCTGGCCACGGTTCCTGCATGAAAGTGCTGTGATTTATTAGAGATTTAGCAGCAGGAAGGGGCTGGAGTTAACTCAGCATCAGTAAGTAGCAGCAGTTAAGTATGGACTGGGATAGTCTAAACTGAGCAAATTTTTAACCTTAGAAAATATCATTATACATAGTAATTTATAGTGGTGCTCTGAGTTAGTGTTATGGGCAAAATTATGTTCTCCCCAAACTCATGTTGAAGTTCTAATTCTCAGTCTTCAGAATGTGATTTGTATTTGGAAATAGGGTCTTTATAAAAGTAATTAAGGTACAATGATGCCAGTAGGTTGGGCCTGAATCTGATATGAGTGATGTCCTTGTAAGAAAAGGAGATTAGGACACAGACGCATGGAAGGAAGACAGTGTGAAGGCTCAAGTGCAAGGCAGCCATCTGCAAGCCAAGGAGAGAGGCTCAGAAGAAATCAAATTGATCTTAGACTTTACAGTTTCCAGGATTGTGAGAAAATAAATTTCTGTTGTTTAAGCCACCCAGTCTGTGGTACTTTGCTATGGCAGCCGTAGAAAACGAATTACAGTTGTTAACCCCAACATAGAGACTGTCGGTTAAATACAACTCATTCAAGCTATGACTGTACCCCAAAATTTATCTTTATTTCCCTACTCCCACCAATATATTTCTTGAGAAACATGTATAAGGTTTATGTAAACCCTTTTTAGTTTGTATTTAAATATGATTTTATAGGGATTATTTTTACAGTTATAATTAGAAGAAGGTTGACTCCGTTGAGTTTATGTGAGTCACTAAAGCTGGCTAAGCTACTGGTAAAGGAACAAGTAGAGAAATCTTTACTGTTTTTATTTGTTCTTAAATTATTAATAACATAAGCTCTTACATTAAAATACTTACTATATCATAGAGAATCAGTGACTGGGGAAGGGCAGTCATGAGTGTTTCTTGGCAGCCTCCCTATCATTCCACCATGTAACTGATTTGCAGTGAGCAGAAGGCAGACTGACAGCCAACAGCTGTCAGTGATTCTCAGGGTGGGACAAGGGATGGGGAGTGGGGACCACTGGACTCCAGGACACGGTGAGGACTAATGTTGAAATGGAGAGTGGTGTTTTGATTTCTATTTTATTTGGTTTATAAAAACCTATGAAAAGTGAATGCATTTCAAGTTCTCATTAATATCATGCTATCTAATTTTCAGAACATATTATTAAAGATTAAAAACAATGTCTTCAGGCAACATTGTTATGATTTGTTTGTTTTTGTTCACAATACTTATTGATTTATTTTGAAATTTTAAGTAAACAAAACCTTTTCATTCTTCTTTGATGTCCTTAAATGCAAATATGTATTTGAAAATAAAAATGATTTAGAAATATAATGATCTGAAATTTTTGGTAAAATAAATAATTCTTTCATTAGCTTATGTTTTGAAAAAATGAATAGAATCCTTCTATTTTTGACTAATAGAAAAGTCCTAGGAATCCCTATGGAGGGCTTTTAAAATATTTTTTAACGTGATAAAATATATATAACAATAATTATCATTTTAACCATTCGTTGGTGTACAATTCAGTGGCATTATATTTATGTGTATGTGTGTGTATACATATATATATGTATATATATTCACAATGTTATGTAACCATCACCACTGTCTATACTGAAAACATTTTCATCATCCTCATTAAACAATAATTCTCACTTCTTCCCTTTCTACTAGCCCCTGGTAATCTCTATTCTATTTACTGGCTCTGTGAATTTGCCTGTTCTACGTACTTCATGTAAGTGTAATCATACAATATTTGTCTCTCTGTGTTTGACTTATTTTACTAAGTGTAATGTTTTACAAGTCCATCCATGTTGTGGTATATATCAAAATTATATTCATTTTTATGGCTAAATAATATTTCATTGTATGCATAGACCACATTTGTTTATCCTTCATCTGTTGATGAGCATTTGAATTATTTCCAAAGCTGCTATGAACATTCACATAGAAGTATCCATTCCGATCCTAAGGGCTTTTGGTGCACATTCGATTTATGCCCCACAAAATCTTAGGGTGGAGGTGGAGTGGATGCATAAGGAAAGCAACACCAGAGCAATTATCACTAACACCTAAAGGCTAGAAAAAAGTGGAACCTTTTCTTAGATGTTTATATGTACCTTGCCTATTACATTAATATATTTTTAAATTTAAATAAGTTGAAAGTTTCACTTGCTAGTGTTCGTCAATTATATTCTATATGCCGATATCAGGTAATGTTTGAGCTAGCCAATTTTGTAAAGTAATCTGTCTCATAGACCAAACAAAGATTACAGCAGACTATTCTGTCTACTGTACTGTACTGCCCTATACTCATTTGTTTTTAAGCATACAGGAGGTGGTACAGTTTCTGCAGGCTGAGAAATCTGCTTTAAATTCTATTTCTGCCACTTGCCTTAGTGGATAACCTTGAGCAGAGATCAGTAAACGATGGTTCCTGGGCCAAAGCCAGGTTGCCTGAGAACCGCATAATGGTTGAAAAAATTTCAAAAGGACAATGATACTTTGTGACACAGGAAATTATATAAAGTCAACTGCAATGCCCATAAATGAAGTTTTATTAGAACATAGTCCCGCTTATTCCTTTACATATTGTCTGGCTATTTTTGCACTTAAGGAAAGTTGTTTTGACAGAGACTAGCCCACAAAGCTTACAACATTTACTCTTTGGCCTTATACAGAAAAATTTCGCCAAGCCCTAACCTTAAATAAGTTGTTGAACCAGTCTATGTCTTAGTTTCCTAATCCATCAAATGGAATTAAAAATAATTCCTTCGTATTGAGATCCTGAGAAGCCTAATAGGACGGTGAATGTAGAACACCTGGCATACTCTGAATCATAGCAGACATACAACTACCCATAATAGGATTTTTGTGTCGTGGTTATTGACTTTATTATTATAATGATTATTAACACAAACCTGAGAGAACAATGTGATCGATGTAGCTAATATGTCCTAATTGCAGCCAATTAACAGGAAAAAAAATGAATGCCTCTGGTAGCCAACATTATTATTGTGCTGAACCATGGGCAGTATGTAGGAGGCCAGTGGACTCAATTGCAGTCTGTACTCATCTTGCTTACCTGTTGCTCTTATTATCCCTAAACTAACTCCTCTCGATCCATCTTAATAGTACTTTCTTTGCAATGAATATCAATTTTCAATTCTTAAAGTTTACCCATGACTCTCATGCCTGACTTCAAGCACAGCAAGCACTTCTGTATCTTTTTACTTCCTGCAAGAAGCTGCAGAGTTCCTCTCCACCCATTATGCATGTATGTCCCTTCACTGCACCCTGATAGATAACCTCCTATTCCCTGTTGAATTTTTCCACTATATCTGCTATATCTGTCCTTCTTGGTCAACATTTTCTTTTAAATTTCAGGTTTATTGAAGTATAGTTGATATATAAAATTGTAAGATATTTAAGGTGTACATCATGATAATTTGCTATATGCATGCATTATGAAAGGATTCCCCCCATCTAGTTCATTAACATTCCCATCACCTCATGTATTTACTATTTTTGTTTTGGGTTAGAACATTTAAATTCTACTCTCCTAAGAAATTTCGGTTATATGATACAGTATTATCAACTATAGCCACGATGTTTTACATTAGAGCCTCAGATCTTATTCATCTTATAACTGAAAGTTTGTACCCTTTTCCCAACCTCTCCCTAATTCTCTCAACCCCAGCCCCTGGCAACCACTTGGCTATTCTCTGTTTCTATGAATGTGACTTTTTTTTTTAATCCACATATAAGAGATATCATGCAGTATTTGTCTTTGTTTGTCTGGCTTATGCAACTTAGGATAATACCTTCAGGTTCCACTCATGCTGTCATGTATGGGAGGATGTTTTTCTTTCTCATGGCTGAATAATATTCCATTATATACATATACCACATCTTCTTTATCTAATCATTTGTTGGCGGATGGTTGTTTCCATGTCTTGGCTATTATGAAAAATTCTGCAATAAACATAGGAATAGAGATATCTCTTGAATATCCTGTTTTCATTTCTTTTGGGTAAATGCTCAGAAGTGAGATTTCTAGATCATATAATAGTTCTATTTTTTTATTTTTTGAGGAACCTCCATACTATTATCCATAGTGGCAATACCAATTTATATTCTCACCAACAGTGCACAAGCGTTCCCTTTTCTCCATAGCTTTGCCAACACTTGTCTCCTGTCTTTTTGATAATAACCATTCTAACAGATGTGAGATGATATCTCACTGTGGTTTTGATTTGTATTTCTCTGATTAGCGCTGTTGAGCACCTTTTCATGTATCTATTGGCCATTTCTATGTCCATCAACATTATTAATGTCGAATTCATTCACTTCCACACTTCCTATAAGATTATTTCTTATGCCCAGAATATGAAAGCTACATGTCTGTATTATGTACTTGCCTCTATCTACTCTTAGTCCTCACATCCCCTTCTTCAGGCTTCATTACTCTCTTGTCCTTCATGCAGCTCTTCAAGGCCTTCTCTCATTTACAAAGTGGTATTTTCTCTTGATCTTATCTTTTCTGAATATATACTTTCACACTTATTCTAACACTGTCATTCTTTTTTTTTACCTCTATCATTCTAAATGCACCAGTGCCTTTGCATTTTAGCAGTGTGAAGAATTATGTATGTTTGTGATTGTGTGTGTGATCTGTCGTTTGATTCTTGCGATGTTTCATTGCAGTTTATCTTAGATTATAGTCTCCTAATATTGACTAGAGGCAATATTAGGAGATTAGATAGTGGCAAGTGCATATTGACTTTCTTTGGATAATGTCACATATAGATTGCTCTCTGGTAAATGGGTTCAACAATGGTGTTTTTGAGTGATAACTACTTATAATCATTAAAAAAATATGAATATAAAAATTATTCAACGTACAGCCAAAATATTTTAGTGTTAAAAGTTTCAGTTGGGCTATTTTCAGTGTTCAGTGTTCAGTTGGGCTATTTTCAGCGTTCAGTAATTCCTTCCAGAAGATTGGCAGTGCTGACTGGCACTGATTCACATATAGGAAGGTGTTAGCCTTCCATCCTTGAGAGAAAGACACAGGAGGCTCACATGTGGGCAATCTACACTGATCACCCTGACAGAAGAGTGCCTTCTCCCTCCACACTGCCTTTTTTATAGTTATTTTTCCCTTCAAGAATATGTTCTGTGTTCATGTCAGCCCTGTTCCATGTGTATAAATGATGCTGGGTCCTTCGAGGCAGGACGATGGGTGGATTTCAGGAAGCTTGTCTCAATGTGCCAGGTTTTACAGGCGACAAAGTAAATATTTTTTACATGGATGATAGTCGTAGCTGATGGAGGCCTTGTGGAAATAATTCAGATTAAGCTTCTGGTTTGCTTGAAGTTTACCGACCTATTATAACCTAGCATAATTTAGTGGAATCAGTGAATCTATATTCTTACAGTTAATATCAATGCATTCTTGAGAATTAAAAGAACATGAATGAGGTTCCTTATCTGCTTTTCTGCTTGTGCCCTGACCTCGGGGAGAATATTATGAAAGCACTGGAGAAACCAAAAGAAAAAAATCCTCTTCAAAACCCTTTTCACCCCACCTACTGTTAAAGTTAAAAACACCGTGTCCATTGGGCACCATTCTTTAAGTGAGGAATAATGCAAGATGGTGTATGTTTTAGTCTAACAACACAGTGCTTTTAACTACTTGAGAATTGTAGTGACATTAGTGTAATGTTAATGGATGGCTATTCTTGGTGACTGGAAAAGGGTCAGGGCTGAGGAGGGAATGAGGGATTGAGACAAGGGAGAAAGGGAGGGATGGAGAGAGGAAGGAAGCAAGGGGACAGAGGCAGATCTAAGGCAGTCTTCAGAAGTAATTATTAAAGTAAAACAAATATTTGTTTTCAAGGCAAATAGCACATAAATAGAACCACAGGGCCTTAATTTCATTAACATCCTTGCAGCAAATAATTTTCCTTAAAGAAAAGAACCATGTGTACCAGGCAGATTTATATTTGTTAGTAGCAACCTATTCTGGTGACTGTATGTGGAACATTTTTGGCTTGGTTCAGTTTTAAACTAATAAAATCCTAGATTCCTGGTTCAGGAGAGCTTGTTTCTATTTTGACAATAAAGCTTTTGCTGATGGTTTATGTGGTTCCTGATTCCAGAAAAACATAACCAGTGAATGTTGTAAAGGCTCATAACTTATGGGACGTGTATACGAAGCCCATAACTTGAGAGAATTATGTAGGAAAGAACCCATTATGGGACACACAGATTATAGGTGTTGTTTTAAATTCTCAGGATTAACAACCTCTTTAGAAGTATAACGTTTGGCCAAATGTCTGGTCATTCCGTGGCCCAGTCAGGTTGACACAAAATTAACCATCACCATCATGAAGGCCAGAAATTAATTTTTAGATAGCTGAAAATTGTGCTGTATTTAGGCAAAAGTCTATATGATATAAGCTAGTAGTATATATTTATTAAGTGGCATGTATGTTATTATCAAGTCTATTAGTTTATGCCATTCTCTTCGATTTATTTTGGTCTTACTATTAATCAATAAGAAATATTCAAATATATTCATAAAAATCTTATTGTAGTAACAGAATTCTCATTTCTTGTGAGAGCTTCACCTCATTTCACATTTTTATGCAAAAATAATTATTGATGTAGTACAAAGCCTTAGTTAAGCAAAGAAATAATCACCCTCTAAATTGAACTGGAAATAGGATCTTAAGGAATAAATACCCAGGTTTATGGACATTAGTCAAAGGGGGATCTTAGACCTACCTTTGTAGACCAAGTTTGATAGAAACATAGAGGTGTAATTTACAAAGGCTTCCTCATCCATTGCAACCATACACCTTGAAGCCACAGAAAAAAAGAAGAAAAGAATCAGTTCTGGATGGCAGTATATGTTAAATGCTCCTGTATAGGAAGTCAACAAAGTAGCCGGTTTTGCTAACATTTCTTTGTGCTTTTCCAAAGACTTATTCACCTTCTTCAGTGGTGGCAGGTACTTGAATAAACCACTCAAGTTGGAACATAGCAAATGGCTTCAAGACATGAAAAATGGTTGTTGGGATAAATTGGTGAAACATTGTGGGCACCTAGGAAAAAGAACACCATTTCCAAAATGTTTAGTGAAAAATGGCATTTTAGAGCAAACTGAAAATGTCTGTTCTGAGGCAGAAGAGTGAGTAGCTGAAGCTTTGAAAGAGAGCAGACTAACATGCTTGATTCAGCATGTGCCTGAAATAATCAGCCAGGCAGCTGCATCCATCACTCATTAACTTTGACGGTGTTGGTGCGGGAATGAATCTTCAAAATTCTATGATGAACAGGGCTGGAACTTTTCATCCTATGCCCTCTCATAGGGGATGCAGTTGTAGATCTCTCAGAAACCCCAGGATGGATGGAGCTCTGCTTATGCCTGTTGGTGTTGGTGCCTTTGCTGCCAAAACCGCTGTGATAATTACTGCCATCTTCCCAGTTTTGAATGCCCCTGATCATTGACCAAAAACCATAGTGAAATTGTGTGTGTGTGTGTGTGTGTGTGTGTGTGTGTGTGTGTGTATCCTGAAAGGTTTACTTGGAGTTCTACTGAAAATTAACAGAAGCTGCTGAGAGACTGCACTCAGGCTAAAAGTTTTCTGGTGAGAAGGTTGGCTGCAAGGTGTGGGTTTTTGATGTGCCCTTTGATCAGCCTTCATGTACACTGACCTTTTTTAGAGGGCTATCCTCAGATATATATTACAAAATTAGGAATAATTTTGAAATGATTCCAAGAATCCAATTCCAAGTCTTCTTTGCTCATAAACCTTTCATCTCATTCTGTGCACTCATCTTTTCTCAGCGAAATGCCGGGCAGTACCTCTATTGATTGCCCTTCTTTGCTGAACTCCAGCAAAGGCCTGATGAGGTTGACTAATGTCAGGTAGCTCTCTCAGGCATTTGGAAAACCTACAGGCAGAGGGCTTTTAAGACTAGCCTTGTTGGTCAAATAATATCCTACTAATGTTAACACATATATTTATACCTCTTCAGCACAAAGTTCACTGTCACCGTGTCCTATGCATTACAGTTGATGCTTTCTTTTGGTTTCCTTGAGCAGTTCTGCACCAGCTAATGGCATTAAGATTCAGAATTTAAAAAGAGTTATTAAATGTTGAAAACTGTTGATTAGTTGAAAACTAGCCGATTATTTTGGCCATCACTGGACCATATGGAATGAGATAGTAAAAAAATTACAGGTAATCTATTCATTCACATTCAAACTGTATTTAGATTTATGAAGCCCTACACCAAGGCAGAAAAACTTCACACCTGGAATGGGTGGCTAGTAGATATTTAGGTGTCTGGATGCAGAGTATACATATATACACATAGTTTCTGTCCTCTTTTCTTATTTGAGCTTGGTTTCTAACAACATTGATGACATCGAAAAGCAAATATTTTAGAAGGGAATTAATATCATGCTCTTAGGGTGATACATTCAGGTAGCAGAGCAAGTAATTCCTTACCAGATACGCTTTGACTTAAACATATGCTAACTCATTAGCACCTGCCGGCACCCACTGTTGATGAGGGAGAAGTCAGAGACTCTGGCAGAAAAGACACATCATCATTGGATGCCTTGCATGGGGTAAAAATATGCTAGTAAGAAAGATCGATGAGTCTGAGAGAAGATGGGTATACTTGTTTCTCAGTTCTTGTGAAGACCATCCCTAAATACTCTACTATGTCAGAGGTTCTCAAAGTGTGATCTGTGGGCCAGCAGTATCAGCAATGTATGAGAACTTGCTGAAAATGCAAATTCTCAGACCCCTGCTTAGATGTAATAAATCAGCAACTCTGGGTAGTGGGGCCCAACAATTTTATTTTAGCAATCCTTAAGGTGATTTTGATGTGTTCTAAAGTTTGAGAATCAATAACTAATCATCTCCCAAAAGAGGTGACATAAAGCAAATTTCTTGTCTATCTTTCTATGATCGCAATCCTCAGCCTGAGATGAGGGGTAAGAAATGCTGATACATCTCTGCCCACCAACATGACACATAACTCAAGAGACTAACAAGTTTGGACAGCAGTTATTTTATAATACCAAACTTTATCTTCTATTAAAAACTGAAATACTGATGAATCCTCTAAAAATTCTCTACTAGAACCACAAATAAAACAAAATATACAAAGCAGTCTTATGTTTGCTTTCATATATTATCCAGAGTGCTTCTCATTTTGCCATGGTTGGGAAAGATTTGGCAAAGTGGGCATCCCACTTTAAATGTAGATGACAGAACAGCGTTCTCTAGATTGCAAAGAGAAAATGTTCCTCAGCCAGAGCACATGGTTTCTACACTTGCAGAAAGTAGCTTCAGAGCCTTCTCATGTCTGCTGAATGACGGAGGGATCAGCACCTTCCCTAATGCCATCTTGAAGAGTACAGAGGCAAAGCAAGATTTTAACCTCTGCAAAACAGTGATAGCTGTGGCTCAAAGCCCTAGACTGAATCTCTGGGAGTTAATTATGTTATATACATTAAAGATTTTAAGAGATTGTGTATTTCTTTGCTTTTATATAATTGCACTATTAGTTCAACAGCTTCCTTTAATATACATGTGAGGGCCTACCACATATGAGGGGGCATTCCTTAATTGTGCTGTCCTTGTGCTGCATCTTGGCCTTTTGCCTGTAACCATTCTATTTAAGGGAACTTAGAGAAGAGAAATATTCCCTTTCCTATTCTTCTCCACAGGAGCACCAAGTTCAGTCGCTCATTTCCTGCCAGAAGCTCCAAGAGTGCAATGACAGTTCTGGCAAATAGGAGCTGAGTGAATTCTTCCAGCCTTGAAAAGCACTTTCTTTAACTTTCCTGATAGCTGGGTGTTGCCAGTACAGAAGGTGCATACCTCTTGAAAGAGATGGGAATTCTTTCATTGTGGACTGACTTATTAACCTTCGTGAGCCCATGTGGCCTGGAGAGAAAGTGACAGAGAGAGAATCTTGGCTATGCACTGAATTTCTCTAATCCAAGTCACTTTCTCTGATTTGAGGGTAAATTGAGGATCATTTTGAAGGTTAAGTGATGTGGGCTTTAAATTGAAAGCAGCCACTCATTTAGAATGAGGGTAGAGAGGTTGTATGTTGGATAAGCCCCTTTTTAAAAAAATAATGAAAGCAATCCATAGAATCACACTGTAAATTTGCTGTTTGTACATTTTTCCTGTTTTATATCAGTTGTGTGTGTGTGCGTGTGTGTGTGTGTGTGTGTGTGTGTATACATGTGTGTGTGTACCTACCATAAGGCAATTCACGTTGATAACATTTGGCACTAACTAGCATATTTTGCCTGGCTGTTTGCCTGCCTATCCAGTGGACAAATAAAAAAAAAAGAAAGAAAGAAAGAAAAAAATTCTCCAACAGGCTTGTAACAATGTTGCAAAGATAAGATGGGTGTGGCCTGAGTTAGTAGCCTTTGCAGCCCCCGCTTTCTTAATTCAGTGTGGAAAATGGCTGACCTCTGACGTAATAGAAGAAATCATAATGAGGAAAAACCTATAGCCCCAGGAAAAATAAAGACACTTGAACAGCAAATTACCATGGATTTCACAAAACTGGAAGGAACCATAAGAAATGCTCATTGATCATAGCATAAGTCAAAATAAACACAGAATCATGTAAAGAGAATCAGTCCCCATTCTACTTTTATAAAAATTTTGAGTTTGTTTTTTATTTACTTTAGGTTTGGATTTGTCAATAACTCTTTCCCTCAAATGGTTCCCCCTCACCCTTGCATTTCAGTGAAGAATATTTTTTCAGCGCATTTAAGTGATGACAAAATTTGCATTTCTGTAGATTCCAGCTGTCTGGTTATGTAAATGATAAGCATACACTATATTGTATTTTCCAAAAGCATGTTTGCAGCTTGTATAGCTGAGTGTTAAATTTATTTCTGAGCTTGTTTAAAGAATGGTCCTTTGGGTATAGCTGGTGAATTGTTGCAAGGAAATATATTACCTAAAGGCAGGGCAACAAAGCTGTGGAAAAGGTGTATCTCAATCAAGGAATCCCCTTTGATAACCAAGTCAACTGTGTTACAAACAAACCGAATGATTCATAAACCTTCTCCAGTAGAGCCACCTCCAGTAGAGTTGATTTCATAGCTGCATAACCACAACATCTTCAGCTACAGTGTCTCCTTGTCTTATTCTGTTAGAAAAGCAAATAGCCTCACTTTGGACAAAGTTGTGTCTCTGGCAGGTTTTTCTTTTCTAGCCTTAGGCTTCTGATGCACAAATATGGTTTTACTTTGTTTTGACACATGGCTATATATGATCAAAATGTATTTGCATAAATAATCCCCTAATCCCAGATCAATGGTTGAGGTTAACATAATTTCCATTTTATAGATAGGTAAGCTGTGGTTCAGCAAATATAAGACCCTCCTGGAATTTTACATCAAGTGAACAGCAGAATATATATGTTTGTATCCAAGATTTCTGCCCCTACGTCCAGTGACATTTGTCTTTTTAGACAAGTGTCTTTTTGTTACCTCAGGGGTTGCCTCTTTCATTTCCTGGTGTTCTTTCTTCCTCCCTTCTAATTACAGTTCTTAGTAATTTTATTATTATTACTATCATACAGCTGAAACTCATTTATATGTAAGCACTGCCTCAATCGGGCTTTTGTATTTTAAGCCTTCTAATTTATAATTATGGAATGAGTGGCTTTTTTTTCCTTATTAAAAGTTATTTCATAAGTGACAATGGATAAGCCTGTATTGGGGATGAGGGATATAGTTCAGAGAGTCCCCTGAATCACAGTGGATCTGTGAAGCTCTACCTGTAAGCAGGAACCTAATTTATTTGGTTTTAGGGTAACTTAAAGGGATGTGAGGTAAAGGGATTCATGATCTCTTCCTCTTCCGATGGTTGCCTGTGGCTGCCGAAGGCCCAGCCAGGTGAGGATTTGTTGGAGCAGATGAACTCAAGACCCTTTGAACTAGCTCCTGCTGGGCCTGCCGCCAACCAGACAGGTTTATATGCATTTTGATTACTAATTAGAAAAATCTAGTTTTACATGGCTAATGGCTTCTGCTCTGTGAATTATTAGCTCATGTCCTTTGTGTCAAGCAAATATTTGTAAATACTTTGAAGTGATGTCAGGGAAGTTGAAACTTACTTATAAAACTTCATTTTAAGAAAAATAGGTGTACATGTGCAAAAACAAACAAAAAAACAACTCATAGCCAGGATCAGTGTTTCTGTGAGTGAGATGCACATGAGTTGTCATGGTCCTTTTGTCATGATGAATGTTTAACAGAAAACATTTGCATATTGCATTATGAGGCTTCCTGTCTGGCCTTCCTATTCTTGATTAATTACAAAATATTTTGGAAAGTCCTTGCACTATGATTTACAACATCATTGTAAATATAGGGCCAAAGAGCACGTGGTGGAGGCAGGGGCCCTCCTACTTCTTTCTCTTAACTGCTGACTTTCCCGATAGTGGAAGCTGGTATGTTTCTGGCCCTGTTTCCAGAAAGTAAGTGCTAGATCTAGGAGGATCTCATTTTCCTAAAACCATGGCAGCCCTGGACAGGGTCAGGTTTTTAGGACTGCTGTAGTGTGCTGGGTCCACTGCAGGGACGTACCAGCCCTCCTGAGTCACACCAAACAGTTCCATGTTTCTTATCTTCCTTGTCATCCAGAACACCCATGTAAGGTTCTCAAAGGATGTACTAGAAATGGTCTCTGAGCAAAAGTGTCTTTTGTATCAGTTCTTGCTTCTCAGTATGGATTTTAAAGTGGATATTCTCTGAGAAGTCATCTGACTCTGTTTCAAGCTGTTTGAAGTCTTAGTGAGGGATACTCACCTTGGATAAATATATATAATTTGTCCCCAAAATGCCTGAAGAGTTTAATTTTCATTTCACTTAGAATACTTTTCAACTTCACCCAAATGGAAATCTGGGTCCTAACCTCTCTCTCCCCAAATTAGTCCAACTGGATGGCTGTATAAATGCCATGAGAACCACAAAACTCAACAAAACCATATTGGTCCTTCTTTCCCTTGCAGTTACCATAGTCAGAATGTGACTTACTGGTTTCCAGTCTCAGGGGTGGGATCTAGGACTCCACATTGTCACAAGTGAGAGTAAGTCTTATGATGAGGCAAGTTCGGATCATGGAACTAGTTTCTTGAATGAACATTTGTTATATAAATACTACTTTTCATTTTTCCTCCTAACATGTTTCTTTAAGCACTTGGTACTGTTTTGTGTCTCTAATACTGAAATATTCTTGAATGAGTCACATAAACAGTTGATCTCTTTTTCATTTGAAATCAAAACAGTAAAGTCAAATGACTTGCCTTTGGGTGCCCCCAGCAAGCCATCAGGTGACAGTAGATCCCAAAAGGGGCTTCAGCTGGTAAGATATTTGAGATACAGGTTGGCATCTGCTGCTGTGGAGGATGACACAAGCTAACAGGTGAAAACAGTGGTGTGGATCCAGTATTTGAGTTTCAATCGTAAATCTGCTATTGGCCATCAAGAGTCTTAATTCTAAAAATGAAAATGTTAGCATTAAGTGGAAAACTATATGTTAAATTATTTCATACGTTGTGATTATTTCTGGTGGTTGATTCTTAACTAATGGTTAAAGATGTTAGGAGAGTAATTGATTCTGATCCTTTTTATTCATTTGAGTTCCTCTGGGTAAGTGCTTTCTGATGCCTGGGCTGGCAGGTACTTTCCTCCTTGTGTGGCTGTCCTCACTTTTAAGATGACAGCACATATTCACCTATTCTTTAAGGCTCATTTAATATCTAAGAAATATTTCTATAGAAATTATCTCTGAACTACATATGAGGTACTTGCAGTTTGGCTGTTGTTTGAAGAATGGAAAATCAACTGAAGTGGCATTGTGTTAAAGGCAGTGCCTGCTTAATCACATGCTAATGTAGCTGCCCTGCCACCAGCCAACTCAGGTCCTCCTCCTCCTCCCCCCTAAATTACAGAGTATCAGATGTGTACAGAGGGAGGTCAGCAGTTCAGGTCTGCACTATACAGAATAAATTTCTGAGAAATCAATAAATAGCAGCTGACAAGACTAACTATAGGAAAATTAAAGGCTGACAAAGAGGGTTGATGAAAGGTTAGATCTTCCAGCTTAAAAATCTTAAAAGAAAAGCCCCCTTTTTGTTTTATATTTTTAAATAAAACGTCTTATTGTTTTCAGAAATAGATAATTAAAGAACGAAAGAAGAAAGTGTTCCCTATCCTAGCATTTGAATGCCTTGGTTCAAAACTTAAATAACTAGTAATGTGATTTCTTTGTATTTTAGGTGATTTAGGGTTTAATAATGTGGTTGGTTGGTTGACACAAGAAAAAAAATGAATTATTCTCTTTGACTACACATAGCTTTGGATGGGAATATTGCTTTTTCTTTCTTCTGAAGTTTTGGAGGCCTAATAGAAGAAAAATATTTTTTGCTGGAAGCTTCTCTTTGGTGCTCAACTCCATGGAAGTGAGCCCGTGTTTAAAACTCTGCACTGACATCACTCCCTTCTATGGCCATAGTTTCTGTGCTTATCTTTTTCAGCAGGAACTGAGAATATGAAGATACAAGAGCTAAATCCTGCCTACTCAGAGTTTAGAGTCTAGAGGAAAAAGCAAATAGTAACAATTAACTACTTGAGAAGAATGTAAGGAGGCTTCAAATCAAATGGATGGATGGTACTGTACTACACACAGGGTTGGGCACCAGCCCTTCAGAGGACATGCTTAGGTTCCAATGCCCACAGGAGAAAGCTTCTTAGAGTGTTTGGAACTGCGGCCGAGCTCAAAAGGCAGGCGATACTTGGACAGGTATGGGCAAGAAATGGAGGGGAGGAAGCAAGGGCATTTCAAACAAGGGAGCGTCTATAGTTGCCTTCCTTATTATAAACTCACTTTGTGTGCTAGGGGAGATTTTACAGTGAAGTGTATAAAGCATGGAGCACAATGCCTAACATATAAGACGATCAAGAAATATAACTGTTATTTTGAAGAATTATGGTTAAAAGATGAGGTATTATGAGATCATGGATCAAGCAACTGTAACTGATCTTTCAGGCTCCAGGATTTAAAAAAAAAAAGTCAGTTACCTACTCTAATTAGAATCCCAATTTGCCATGAAGTAGTTAAGAAACTAAGTAATGCGTTAAGCCTCACTTAAGCCTTGCTTTTCTTCCATGTAAAGTATGTTATTTGGACTAAATGGTATCTACTATATTTTTCACTTTAAAATATAGCAAATTTACTTTGCTATAATTAGTGAGAGAAATTGAGAATAGAGACAATAGAGACAGTTTTGCCAATATTTTTCCCGATTTATAATTTTTATTTAAACCGTAATATTTATTTAAATATACACTTACTTTACATTCCTAATAGTAAAATACTAAATTATTTGGGAATTAAATTTTAAGAAAAAGTAGATTAGACTTGGCTGGGTATTTCCTATTTGTAAGTATCTGTGCCATCCTGAAATAAACAAAGTAGGAAATCAGAGAATGTCTATTTTTAGAGCAGACGTGATGCTTATAATACCGTGTTATGCAGAGAGGACATTCGAGACTAAATGACTTTTTAGGGTCACTTTGTTATTTATCTGATGATTTCTATTTTTCTCGATGCCATTACCAAATTAATTTTCCTAAAATCTATTCTATCAAGTCATTTCTCTACTCAAAAGCCTTCAGTAACTTTTGTCTCATAGGCAAGTACAAGACTATTAGTTTTTTCTGTCTGGGTTCACTGGTGTGTGTGTGTGTGTGTGTGTGTGTGTGTGTGTGTGTGTGTATCTGTATGATCTCTTACTAGTTTCCTTTACAGAATTTCTGTTCCTACTGGTGCGATTGACTCACAGACCTCAAACATGTCCCTTTTTTTATATACCATTCAGGTTTTATTGTCAGCAGTCTCATAGCCTAGCCAAACTTTCTCCATTATGAAAGACTCAGCTCAAGAAAAGATTCAGCATGTTGAGTAGAGCAGGAGTTGCAAAGGAAACATTAAAATATTTGTATTATGATTTTCCCTAGGCTGGGTGCAGGCATGTGAACAGGTTGAGAAATAATGAGGGTCGGAGAACTTACGGACATATTTAATACAGAGAGAGCTGAGATCAGGGAGTGTAAAATCTAAACTGATGATGTTGGAGGTAGCATACTTTGAGATTGAATGTGTCCCTGGTAACTGAAGGTCAAAAAGAAGTAAAGAGGGGTTTGGAGTTCTTGTAACTCATATAAGAGACAAAGATCATAGAATACACGAGATGAAGATCATAGAATACATGAGATGAAGGCCAGGAGAGAAAGCTGTGAGCTGGAGATAAGATTGTTGGGAAGATGTTTGAATGCCATGAAAGTAATTTGGTCACAGCATCTCGAATGTAAGAACGGTTGTGTTGAAAAAATGAGAAATCCAGAAGAGGCATTGAAGAGTCCAACCCAAGATCTTTTCCTATAATTCAGGATATTATTTATGTGGAGGAAAGTATTTTGATTGAGGAAAATCTCCATGGAAAGAAAGGGAACGTCTGCTTCTAATAGAACTGGCTTTCCAGAGGGCAGTGGGAATATTAGGGCCTGTAAAGCAGTACAGGGCTTGTTTTGGGTAGAAATTGAACAAGGAAAGATGGAATAAATAAGTTGTATTTACTCAAACTGGAAGGTGGATTGAAGATAAATGATGTCAGTGGGAAACCACAACTGAAATATTGATATCCCAAACCTCTCAAACTCCTGCCTGCTGGCAGATAATAGGAGGCAGGCAACTCTTTTCTCATAAAGGAGAGACTGGTTTGGACATTTTCGGATGTGTAGCCCTTTACAGCCTTTATAATACCAGTAAAAAAAAAAAAAATCTTTTGCATGATTTTACTTTATTCCATTAGGTTTTTATTTTAACCCACTTAGATTCATTTAAAGATTTGATCATTTCTAAGTTACTCTATTGATCCTTTGCCTGGAGTCACTCTTTGCCCAAAACAAACTATTGTAACTTGGGACTTTTGCAGAAGAAATGTATGGAGACTACTATTGCCTGATATGATCCTTCCACCTTAATTTTCAAATGCAGAGACAAATTTTAGCTATTAGTAAATAATGCTCAAAAAATTATTATAGATGATATGCAGGATTTGTGGCTAATGAACTCAACAAGAATATCAAGAACAAATTTTAAAGTACCATGTTTTCGACACAACTAAACAATTTAACGTTAACTCATTTTTTATTGTTGTTTTTTGGTTTTATTTATTTTTTTAATTGAAGTAATGCTGTTTAATTTACTGAAAAGGTCATGTCTGAGTAAGGGATTCTGTTTTAGTACCAAACTAAAGCAGCCAGATATCCTGGGTTTTCCAGGATTCTACTGATTTAAAATATTTTGTCTTATCAGACCATGTGTCAAACACAGCGCAATTTCCAGTCAAGAAAATTATCAGTATAAACTCATTTCATCTCATACACTATATTGTTTATCTTAAATAAATAATGACATTGTTTCTGGTTGGTATCCTATACAGAAAGTAATTCTGATTTGTTGGTTTTAATAAGGAATACTTCCTTTACCTTTAAAGGGAGAAATATACATTTATTTGTACTTGTCTTAAAGTCATTTATAATAAGATGAACAAATTATAGGTATAGGAATTATGTATAAAATGCAATGTTTTCTTGCATATTTTCCTTTCTCATCTTTTAGGGTTGCCTCCCTTAGAGAATAAAATCAGGAATTTTTTGTTGCTGTGGTTTCCTGTTCTGTATTTCTGCTACTAGTGGATCAGTCTATGTAATCACAGTTGCCCTGGGTGAGAAGACATGACTATGAGGTCGTGTTAATCTGTGCAATTTACAACACTAACGTGAAGTCTCACCTCTTTCAAAATAGTACTTAGACCTCTAGTCGTTTACCTGCTTAGACACAGTTTTCTTTATTGATTCCGTACAACTCTGCTTTTATTTCAAACTTGAGTTATTCTAGAAATGCTTTTCTTGTTTTTTTCTTTCCTGAAACTCTAAAAGGTATCCATTTCTGATTGACTAGTTGTGGAGAATGTCTCTGGAATGGTTACTTTGTTTTTCCAGATTGTTCTTCTGGCATTCCACAGCCTTCCAATTATACTCTTTGTTCTTTGCATGAGTATGTCTGTCATATTTGCAAATGCCCTCAGTTAACAGAGGGAATCACAATTTAATGAATGTAGCGTCTCTCAAATAAGGTATGTGTTTGTTTTACCCAGAGTATGGACAAGTGGGAAACACACATAAGAGCCAGATCACTCAAGGGCGAATGGAGGATGCCTCCAGTTACTCCTGGGGAGCAGAGAAGGTGAAGATATAAACACACTATTCCTAGAGCATTTATATTTATAAGGACTGGTTCAGTTTTCAGCAGCATGAAAACCTTCAGAAAGCAGTATGAAAATAGTATTAAATAACAGATTTGTAGCAACCAGAATCCTAGACTTCAGTCTCTTTTAGTTTAGGAAATACCGCTGAGGCACCTCCCTTTGTTAACCCTCTGTCAGAGGAGTACTATCGGTTCAGGTATGACGGGGACTAGTTGGAATGGGTATATGTTCACTTGGAGGAGAAAACCCATTAGGGCTTCTAAAAGTTTTCCTATAGTTTCAAAAAGTATCAAACTGTTGGAGTTACATCAGTCTACTTATGGAGATTATACTTCTTAGTACTAAAAATTTAGGCTTTTCAAGAGCAAAGTACAAATATATGTTTTAGGCATATAGTTCTTTTACATCCATTAGTGAAAATTATATCTAAGCCTGTCATCTTGAAATTCAAGATTTCATCATAAACAGATTCTAGTTAAAATGGAAAAACTAAGGTTTTTAGTACTACTTCCAGTTTTTCCTCTTTTTTTTCACCCCCTCCCCCCCGCCCCCGGCTTTATCGAAATATAATTGACTGTTGCTCATATTTACATTGTACAATCCAATGAATTTTTTCAATTATAGTTGGCATACAAAAATATATTAGTTTCAGTTGTATAGCATAGTGATTGGAGATTACTATATAACTCAAAAGTAATCACCCCACTAAATCTAGTACCCCCTTCCCCCTTATATTTTTATTATAACATTGTCAACTATTTCCTTATGCTACACTTTATATCCTCATGTCTATTTTGTAACTATCCATTTGTACTTTTTAAATCGTTTGCCTTTTATTGCCATCCCCCCAACCACCCTCCCATTTAGTATCCCTGAAAATATTCTCTTTATCTGAGTTTATTTCCATTTTTGTTGTTGTCATTGTTTATTTATTTATTTATTTTTAGATTTCACATGTATGTGAAAATCATGTGGTATTTGTCTTTATCTGAGTTATTTCATTCAGCGCAGTACCCTCTAGGTCCATCAAGGCAATATCTTTTTATACCCTCTTCCTTTTAGTCTGTGTGTGTCTTTTAATCTGAAGTGAGTCTCTTTTAGGCAGCATATGTAGGGGGTCTTCTTTCCTTATGTAATCAGCTGCTCTTTTGGTTGGAGCACTTAATTCCTTTCCATTTGAGATACTTCTTGATAGGAATGTGGTTATTACCATTCTTTATTCAGGTTTTTGATACATGTGTTTTCCTCTTAGAGAAGTCCTTCCAACATTTTCTGTAATACTGACTTAGTATTGATAAATTCCTTTTAGCTTATATTTATCTGGGAAGTTCTTTATCTGTCCTTTGACTCCAAATGATAGCTTTGCTGAATAAAGTATTCTTGGTTGTAAATCTTGGGTTTTCATCAAGTTGAATATTTTGTGCCAAGCCCTTCTATCCTGCAGAGTTTCTATTGAGAAATCAGCTGCCAGTCTTATGGGTGCTCCCTTGTAGGTAACTAACTGCTTTTCTCTTGCTGCTCTTAAGATTCTCTCTTTGTATTTAACCTTTGGCATTTTAATTATGATGCGTTGGTGTGGGCCTCTTTGAGTTCATCTTTTTGGGGACTCTCTGAGCTTCTTTAGGTTGTATGTCTATTTCTTTCACCAGGTTAGGGAAGTTTCTCATCATTATTTCTTCAAATAGCTCTTCAACTTCTTCTTTTCCTTCCGGTACCCCTATGGCATGGATATTTTTACATTTAATTGTGTCCCATAGGCTCCTTAAATTAATGTTGTAGTCTTGGTTTCTTTTTTCTTGCTGTTCTGATTAAGTGTCTTTGGCTTCCCCATCTTCTATGTCAGTGGTTCGATCCTCTTCTTTACCCACTCTGTTGATTCCCTCTAATAAACTTTACATCTGATAATGTGTTCTTCATTTCTAACGGGTTCCCTTTTATAATTTCCATTTCCATTTTTGTTTTTTATCTCTTGTTAAAGTTCTCACTGAGTTCATCAACTCTTCCCCTAAGTTCATTGAGCATCTTTATAATGAGTGATTTGAACTCTGCATCTGTTAGATTGCTTGACTCCATTATTCCTGGGTCTCTGTTCTGTTCTCTCATATGTTTCTGCTTCTTTGTCTTTCCATTTTGGCTGCCTTTCTATGTCTGTTTCTATATACTAAGCAAAGCTCCTAACTCTCCCAGTCTTAATAGTGCGGCTTTGTGTAGTAGGTGTCCAGTGGCACAGTCTTGAGAGGGGTTCAGCTGCAGGCCAAGTTTAGCCCAGTGTGTGCTCCTCCTGAGCCACCTGTTACAACTGAGCAAGCAATCCACAGATGCTGTGCTTATAGTTGCCTCAAGAGGCCATGCCAGAAACTGAGGTCAGCTGCCAACAGTGAGTCTTGGAGTTGGCTCAGCAAAGAGCACCAGACTCACCGAGGACATAACTGGCTTGAATGGGACCATGAGTTGGGGGAGGCAGAGTTTCAGGAAATCCTCTGGACAGAGAGATTTCTGTTTTCCAGTTCGATGAGGTTTCAGCTATAGTGGTGCTGAGTCCTCACACTGGAAGGGAGGAGGGCTCAACAAGGAAAAATGGATGCCACCAGCATTTCTATCCCATAGAGAGCCTTGCCTCTGGCCCTCGCTTCTACAACTATGTCCCCCTGTAAGTCCCTGATGCCCCCGTGGAACTGACCCGATGCTGGTGCTCAGATGGAGCAGTTCTGTCACTGCGAAAGTCTGCTCATGGAAAGGCCCCTTTAAGAAGTGTCTGCAACTGCTGCAGCCTCTGACCCACTGAGCTGCCAGGGACCCAACGGCATCGCGTCTTTGCCCCCTCCTGCATTCTACCATTGCAGGTTGACTTCTTACTTTGCTCTCTAGTTGTAGGGTTTCTGTTTATCTAGATTCCAGGTGACTTTACTTGCTATCTGCTCCATGTTTCTGTCCCAACTTTGATTTGGTCACAAAGGGGATGAACAAGGCCTCTAATATTTATGCCATTTTTCTCCTCCTCAGTTTTTCCTCTTTAAACAGGTGATGTACGACAAGATTTTATTTTGATGTAGAATATTTAATTAGACTTTGAGGAAATTAGGTAACTCTTTTTCTGTACAAGGAATTAATGCTGGGCCAATTTGGGGGGAAAAACACCTATTGCCAGAAATTTAGACCAAAAAAAAAAATTTAAATATGTGAAAGTTCAAGGATTTCATGTGGTGACAGAAAGAAATCTAACTATAGGTGGTGAACACACAATGCTATATATACAGATGCCTTACTGTTAAATTGTACACCCAAAACTTACTGGATTTTATTAACCAATGTCACCATAATAAAAATTAATAGAAAAAAATTAAAAATAAAAATGAAAAAAGTTCAAAGATTTGGTTATTTATGGTGATTAAGCAATCTTTTGACTGGAAATTTTATTTTTCCTATTTTGTCATTTCAAAGATTTTTGTTGTTGTTTTGAAGAGGTGACATTCTCCTGGATTAGTGAATTGTTAAAAAGAACATCTCTTCTAAGATTTTTTCCTTGTGGAAGAAAACAAACATTTGTATACCCACTCACTTAAGGAAAACAGAGCAAGTGTTACAGGATAATTAGAACTGTTAGAGTAATTGCCTTTTGTGGCTACATTATGCTTCAGTTGTTGACTGCTAAATGAAATGTAAAAGTATATTAGACCAAAGAATAATGTACAAAATATATCTAAATACAAGGGAAATTGTGCTTTATTTTAAAAGTTGTAGATAGGTCTAAATTAAGAATAATATATAAATATATACACATATATACACGTGCATGTGTGTGTGAGAGGGAGAGGTATTCGTGTATATGTATACACACACACATACATACATTTATTGCATACACACAAAATACACTGAAACGAGTCTATACTTAGTATCAAAAACAGAGATTTATCCTTTGTAATAGCTCCTCCTTTCAGTTACATTCCAGTAATGCATTGCTACAAACTCAGAGGTTTTTTGATTACAAACTCAGAGGTTTATTTTTCATGCTCCATTAGTTACTTGGTACCTTAGAGTAAAAATCTTTGCTCATCTCTGCCCCCTCATTTTTGCTATTTGGGAGTGTTGTTGGAGTTCATCAGCTGAATTCATTCTGGATAACTCGCTGAATTTCAGAAATTATCTTTTTCAATGAATCCACACTTACATATGTAGCTTAGGGAGCCTACCACCGACTCAATTATAGCAAGAAAGGGCATCGGATTTCTGCATGACAACAAATACGAGGGTACAGATCGTCCAACATTGACCCCAATTTCTGCCCTAAGACAAAGACCCTCTCAAAGAACATATATAAGACAAAATAAAGAATTGCTAAATTGCTACTTATAGTTCTGTAGTTATGTTTTTTTGTTTCATTTTGTTTTAAAGATGACAAAGAATAAATATGCTTCTAAAACCTGTTTTTTTTAAATGAAGTCTTCATTTAAAGTTGTTTATATGCAATTCAAAATATGAAACATAACTTCAAATTCAACAGAGAAATGTCCCTAACCTTTTTAATAACACATTAGGACTTGACTCTCTGGCCTTCACACCACTGTAATTGACAACCTAGCTTACTTTGGTAAAGTTTACTTGATTTAGTATGACAATTCAAAAGTTAATTTAGAACAAAACTTTTCCATGAGATCTGTGACAAGAATGTTTAAGGAGAAGGAAATTATCTTTATATGGATGTTCCTAAGCTTTGAAAGGGTTATTACTAATTATTTTCAAGATAAATGTAGAATTTAGCATTTATCATTTAAAGCCTTTTAAATTCGAATTATAATTTAAAATGTCACCCCCCCCTCAAAAAAAAACTGTTTAAGGTGCCTAGAGATAGGAAAAATATAAATTTACCAGAATTAATCTCGGAATGAATACTAAAGTTAATTGGAAAAGCTGCTGAAGTGGATGAGACCTCAAGGTATAATCAAGTAACCAAAGATGGTGCCTTAAATGTCTTCTAAGAAATACAGCCTATTAACTGAGATTTCTTTTTCTGTGTAAACACCGAAATGAGATTTTCGAATAAGCTTGAGATGCCATTACAAGGAAAAGAAATAATTGGGGGGATGAGTAGGTAGGGAAAGAGGAGAGAACTGGAACTCTGATGACTGATGAAAGAAAACAGATGATTAGATTTTTGATCTTGAGAGTTTGATGTAAACACCCTAACTGGTCTCAATTTAAAAAAAAATAAGAAAAATATTAGAGGGTTATCAATTCTTTTTATAAGCAAATTCTTTCTGGTGCATACAGAAGGTACTGGTTTCTACACTCGGCAGGTACAAGATAAAACAGAAACTAAGGGTGTGGTCACAGAAACTAGAGGGCAAGAAGGGAGGTGACCACAGGGTTACTTAGACACATAGTATATAATTAAAATAACTGTTGATACTATTTGATTACTAGAAACGTACACTCATTTAAAAAATATTTCTATACATATAAATAATCTGAAAATGATCTCACATTTTAAACAAAGAGCGTACATGAGGGCCTTAAGTAATTATTCTGCTTCTCTTCATTTTTTTCCACCTGTGTTGCTGGCCGATATTCATGCATTAGTAGATATGGTTACTTCTCTGTTCCCCAAACTGATATGGTAGCCATAGTAGTTAATGATAAAGTGTTTGGATATTCGTTATATAAACTGATATATAGAGAAAGTTTTGTTTTGCTACATTTGTCTGTAAATTGGATACCAATTGGGTAGCTCTATTTCCTGCTGATTTCTGAAGTGTTCTCTTTTAGCATGTTTTTAATTGAGGTGGATCAAATATGTTATCATATTGACCATGTAAGTAGTCATTATTTCAAATGTTTTACACCATATGCCATTTTATGCTTACAAAAGTACACACATACAAGTATGCTACTATATACTTGTATAATAAAATGCAATTTACAAAGCATATTTTGAATTGTGCCTTGGAGTTAGGAAGACAGGTTTCTGGAAACAAAGATCATTGGTCCATTTTACAGTGAGGTAGCTGAGGTGAGTGGTATCACCTTTATAGTTCTGTAGTTATTTAAGGCTATTTGAACTCTGACTAGGCCCAGGTATTTTATAGCTCACGGGGTTTCTGTATTACATTTGCCAAACATTCATGACTCAGCTATTTGAGAAATAAATAAATAGGGAAATGTGCTGGGGGAAGTACAGAGCTAAAATGAACCTGGCCCCTCCACCCAAGGAGTTCACAGCCTTGGAAAAGATGGGCATAGAAGTCCTTAGGTAGCAAATCAGAAATGCTTGCTTAACAGAAGAACTACTAAAATGTTACCTGACCCAAAAAGAGGCAATGTTTGAGCCCAAAGCGTGCCAACAAAGGCTAACTTCAGGAAGTAGACTTTCTGTCAAGTCTTAAAGGATAACTAAGATTGAACTTGATTAAGAAGAGCAGCAGGGAAGTATTCCAGGCTGAAGGAGGAACATTTGTGGAGACAGAGGGGTTAACGTATTCTTAAATTTTATTTTAATTTTGAACCATCCAAGTTAATTCATTAAGTGAAATGAATGTGTCATATGTTGAGAGCCTACAGCCTGACCTTAAAGTATGTGTTTTTCTGACATCATTTTTATTTTTGCTAAGAGACCACATAAAAGATTACTTCTGGTTAAGACCTAACTAAAATAGGAGGCCGAAAAGGAATAATATTAGAGATTATTGAGAAACCTATAAGAGCCTTTTTAAATGGCAGTTTTTGTATTTGCTGTGTGTTTGTAAAAGGAAGAAACACCATCTTGAATCCAATTTGAGCAGAGACACAGGTTGTTTTATGTTATGTTGTTATGCTCCCCTATTGTCACAGAGCAGTAGACTTCTCCTCCAGGCAGAAGTAGACATCTGCTAATGAATAGGAAAGGAGACATTTATCAGAATGGCATCCTTCTTTTTAAGAATCCTTTAAGGAAAAAAAAAAAACTAATTAATCTACATTATTAGGGGATCCTTAAAGAGAAAAAATATTTGAGTGTAAATTGATGAAGACATTCATTTTCCTTTCTCTTGTAAAATTGTGCCATGTTAAAAATAATTTATGTAATTATAGAAGGAAATTAGATTTTCTTTCAACTTTTGTATATGAATGTGTGGTCTTAAGATTGAATATATACTGAATATTAGGGTAGAAACTGAATGATGACTCAGAATAGTATAGTTGACATTTGGTTTCATTAAAGATTAATAATAGCATGGCCTTGTGTGTTTTACCATATCACAAAAAGCAAGATTTAGTGGCTAAGGCTCTAGATTATGTATTAGGTGGCAAGACTTCTAGTCCAAACTGCCACTCACTTGCTGACATTCCTGCTCACCAATGCTCACTTTAATTTTCCCATCCATAATAACAATAGTAATAACATCCAAAACCCGTGTATCCAGATAAATGGTAAAGATGAATAAGGTAATATCTATGACAAGCTTTAGACTTCTTAGAAAAGTACTGAATAAAAACACAACAGAATATTAAAACACATACACACAACAGAAAAGCCTTTCAGAGAGCATATCATCAATTCTCTTCATTCTTAAGAAGAACACATTTATACTCTACTATACAGTATAAATCCCATTTTTGAAAGATGGGTTAGTAAAGGAGGAAGTACAGTGGAAGGCAAAGTGGATTGGATTTGCCACTCATTATTTGTGTGACTTGGACAAGTCACTTAATTTAACTGAGTGTTTCATCTTTTATAATTAGAGATGGCATGCATAATTCAGACTTGTAAGAATTAAATGAGATAATTTATTATAATGTTTAGTGGCATTCGCAATCAGAAAAGTCTACCTAAATTTCTCTTAAGTTTTGGCCATGTGGAAAAAATACATAAAGGTATTATTACCCTATACAGTTGACAAAATGGTATAGTAGATGAGAGGACGCTTTGGTCATATATCTAATTTGGTAATTATTTCTAATAATTCACTATCTCTCTAGTCTTTATTCAATATTTTTAAACTATACAGCAGTGGAAAAGAAAACACCTTTTATTCCCCCTCCTATTTCTCATTCCTTGTTGACTGTCATGGTATTAAACAAGGAGGATTAGAAGTCATGTCTCACCTTTGTAAAACGAACTTGAAGTTCGTTACATATCTAAATATTTAGCTGTTGAGATTGTTCCCATGAGTTAAATCCCTGCAACTCAGAGTAACGATCCAACCCTGAGGAACAGATCCTCCCAAGGAACTTGATTATTACTTAATATGGGGGATACTGTTACTTTTTTCCAATAATCTAGGGTTACAAGAATTAATACTTTAAAAAATCTTGTCAAAGAGAAGCCTTGAAGACAAATTTTAATGTATATGAATCATTCATAATTAACTGTTAACACTTATCCTCATTAGCTATTTTTATTGAAGCATCTGTAGCAAAAAGTATCTGAAGTGTCTGTGCTCATTACTCACCAGTTAATAAAACTCCACCCCACCCCACCCACCCCATTCTTTTTTTCATGCCTATGGCAAAGTCATCCCAATCTTGTGTCAAAATAACCATTGAATCACACTAGTGGATTCTCATTTGTGGGTCCTCATGTCTTCGTGGAATGAAAAAGGAGAGAGTCAAGGTATTTTCAGTATTACTGTAAACTGTGTGTCTAAAGGATAATGCATGTGATTAAAAGGAATTTTCCCGGTCCTGTGAATATTCAAAACTTTAGGGGGAGAAAGGTCTAAGACTTATGCAATGTACCAGATTATGCTTTTTTAAAAAATGGCATTTTAGCAAGATGAAAATACTTTTGAAAATATTTATAGATCCCACGAACATTTTAAAAAATGTTTTAGATCAGGAAGCATTCTCTGTGCTACATAGGGTTTCTGGTGTCTGCTTAATCAGCTGAATTGCTTCTTGGTCTCTTAGTACTTAGTGCATTGACTGCTCAATTATGGTATATTTATATTATGCTGCACACTATTCTTTCAGGATTTTTTCTTTCACTCTTGCTGGACGTTTTTGTGCATTGGTGGTATTAAAAGACAAAGATGACAATCACCCCAAAAAGTAAACACCCATTTTGCATATTGTTTCTGTCCAGCAGATGAGCACAGAATCTGAATGTGCTCAACAAAGTATCATTTGGAATGGTTCTGTATAAGACTATGATTTTTTTAAAGCTCTCTGCACTTGTGATCACCGAAGCTTCCTGGGCACGGTTCCAGTGGCATTCTCTGGGCTTTTGTTTCCACTGCAGTAATGGGACTTGGTTGTAACCAAATACATTCTGATAATGATTGTGTGGAGACCCTGCCAGAAATACCTGCCAGGAGGGCTTTGAGAAAAGTTGTTAGCGGTCAACAGTCTCCTGAGTAGCAGTACGTACTGACCGTCCTGCTTCATGCTCTGTTGGAAAATTGCATTGGGCAATAAGAAACACTTTCTGTACATACTGACAAGCATTTCTGATCTAGGCAGGGCTGTGGTATACTAGTTAAGCTGCTTTGGTTCCAAAGCATAAGAGTACAGACATGCCTCATAAGGAGAACTGTAACCCTATCTGGAATGTAAACCAGTACTGTCTCTCTCTGCCTGTATCTCTGCTTCCTCTCTCCATTTTTTCTTCTTTCTGAAGGCCATTGTCTCCTGCCCTGGAGATCCCAGAGAAGAGTAAAAGGCTGTCCACAGCCTCCAAGTTGTGTACCCAGGGACATGGAGGTTTTAATTAAAATTACTCCTGGAATTTTCTGTGGTTGAGAGGACCAGTTAAAAAGTAATTTTGAGCTGGCGAAACCTGCTAAAGCCATCCTCACATGGTGACATGTTGTTCCTAATAGTTCTTCCACCTTACTACCACTATACATAAGTGAGAGTTTAGTACTGAGCTATTTGGAGCAGCAATTAGAGAAAGCATAGAATTCTTTTCTGTTACTGCTAATTTTTGCTCATTACTCTCTTCATATGTAATCCTTACCATTTCACAACTCATGGCACTTCTCTCTTGAATCTGAATCTTGAACAGGATTTTAAAGATCCTAAAGCACATATATGAGTAGGAAGTTCACACTTTATGAAGTTAGTAACGCTTAGGCAGATCCTAATTGTACTCCTATTGATCTGAAGTCCGTCCCTCTGTAGCTTCCTCCCAAGGCCTACACTTTCCCTCTGGACAATATGAAATCAATTGTATCTTTTAGCCATATGAGTGACCTTCAGATTCCTTAATATGTAAGAAGTTATTCTGTCGTTCACGTAAAGGTATTTAAGTGCCTAAAGTTCATGGGTGCTGTTTGTTATGAATGTAAAATGTTTGGCTAACATTTAGCATAGGTACTGGACAAATTTCTGAGGAAATAGGCGAGGATAGAAGAAAAGCAGAAGCTTTCCAATGACATCTTAGTCCCAGGAAGATTGAATATCATCAATCTCGTGTAGCACTGTCCTCTTATGTAGAGTTATCCAGCAATTTACAAAGTCTTCAACGTCGGAATGAGAAGTCTAACACAGGAATGTAGGGCCTGATGTGTGAGGCAATGGAAGGAAAAGAGTCAGGGTGTTGTAAGTAGCAGAGGCTCATCGATGGGGTGAGCCAGGACACTGTAGCTAGGGAGTGAAAGAAGGAAAAGTGAGAAGGGAAGGGAATGGATAGCATGGGAGAAATGGTTACATCGAAGAAACTAATGATTCTATCAAGTTTGAATTTGGAAATGATATTAATTCCAGGTAATAATAAAATATTTATATGTCCTCAGAAGCATTGGTTGCTGAAATCATATACTAATGTAAAAGACCTATAGTATCTTCTGATTGGTTTCAAAACAGACTATACTTATTATCTATGTTTAACTTAAAATAATAATAGTTTTATTTCAAGTATAGTTTTAAGTAAAGCTGATGTATGTAAGTTTGCATTCATAATTTGACATGAGGAATTTTATTCTAAGAACCTACTAATTTTTTTAATAGTTCATTGCAGTAAATTGATATAAATAGGAATACTTTTAGAGCATTCTGGTGTTTTTCTAAGAATTGAACTAGGTGATTTAAAGGGAGTTTTAGAAAATTAAACGAAAAACTTCAGGGTAGTGATATCATAAAGATGGGGAAATAGATCATTGCCCACCTCAGTGCCCCTTGCAAGAAGACCAGCTCGCCACTATCCATAGACGAGACATCATTATGAAAATCTCAGAATACCAGGGCTGAGGCCAAAGCACCCCTTGGACAACAGAGACAGAGAAGGACTACATGAGAAGGGTAAGAGGAGTGACTACTCTCTGACCGTGACACCCTTTCCCCAGGCCAGCACAGCGTCACACCCAGAGAGTCCCTCCAGGACCACAGTTTCTCTAGTGAAACAAAAGAGAGCCAGGGTGGAGACATCCAGCTTCCCCAGCAGGATGGGACACTATTTGGGAGACCCACTTGACTCTCACTTCACAAATATCACTGAGGAATCTGTGGAGCTTGAACACTGGGTTCAGATAGATATGGAAAAAGGAGATGGGACTTTGAGCAACCAGCAGTCAATTCTTGGCAGACTGTGTTCCTGCTTGCAGTGTCACACAGAGATTCAAGCCCATAGCTACATCCATGTGCAGAGCTCCCTGCACATGGATGTAGCTATGTGCAGGCCAAGGAGTTCAACTGGCAGTGCTACCTGATTTGGCTCCTCAGCCAATAGGCTACCGCAGTAGTGGAGCATGTCCTATGACCCGCCCAGGCAAAGAGTCAAGCTAGCAAGCAGCCTTGCCCAGCTGTTGAACAAGTTCATTGGCACTGCATTTAAAATTTTTTAATGGATAATGTACAATGTGAATGATTGGCAATTAATTATTTGCCAATTTATAATGATAAATTATCAGAATATATACGCATATGCACACATGTACACATCTTCTATAAATGAACTATTTTTGACTTTGGCTTTATCTTGTCTGTACTGAAGGCATTTTTTTAATACTTATTTTCATCAATAGAATGAGAGTTAAGTCAGTAATCAATATGACTTCTTCAACTTATTATGTGCTAGATGCATGCCTTTATGTTGGCACTATACATTTATATAAAAAATGTAGAAGATACTGTACTTTGCCCTTAAGAAATCCCATGTTGGTCTCGTGTATTATTATGAAGGCAGAAAATATTTTTCATATCTGATACGAAATGAGCTCTTTTTTATTTCTTTTTTTTTTCAATTTCTGCCTCTTTTTAGTATTAGTTATCTTATTCATTGATGTGAATGTTGTTAGTTGATTTTTCCTTTTATTTCAGGTAAACATTTTAATGAAATATTTAATTGTCCAATTTTTGACAGCCTTACCATTTGGTTGATCTCCATTCATTAGTTTCTGTTGGGCCTGATTGTTCACAGTGTTGGCTGTCATTCTTATTGTCCCATGTGAACATTCCTAGAAAAGATGATCGTGAGTCTAGAATATGGCGGTAGTTTCATGGATGATAGGTAAGGTAACCATCTACTTTGTCATCCAAACCCCAACATGTGTGGCTAATAATAATTATGCCCAGAACAACAGGCTTAATTTCGGAACTATCCACTCTGAACTAGGATGTACAAGCACTCTACTTATAGGTAATCATTTTTCTGTTCAAAGTCCTAAATTGTCCCTGCTTTAGCAAATTATTTTCTTACTTAAGACTGCACTTCTCAAGGCAAAAAACGTATATCCTACAAAACTATCGGGTAGAAGTGGCACCTTCCTAAGAGCAAATTTTGAATCTTTAATGAAATACCACATTTGCAGCAAGTTGCTTAATACAGCAATCCCACACCCCTCTAGTCTCTCTCCTCTGCTGTTAGTGGCACTTTTGTCTAATTGTTGAAAAGAATCGACTTTAGGCATCCTTAAATTTTGAAGATGAGAAAAGTTGATCAACTCTTTTGAGAATATTTGGCTTCAACGGTTCCTATGGTTTCTCTTGCCTATATCAGAAGCATAAAGATTATGACCGGATGGATAGGAAGACCACCTACCCTGGTGTCTCTTAAAAATCTGTTTGATGTTGTACCACAGCAGGTTTCTTCTTTTGTGTTAATCATTGCCATCTCCTTTAAGCTTCTGTAAAAGGAAATTACACTAAATGAAGTTACTCATCTAACAAACATTGTGTGTTTATTTGCTATGTTGGTATTTCACATAAATGAAGAATTTTACAATTGTGTAAACAAAGAAATGAATTATTTCAACAGCTTTCACTAGATTAGGAAAGGAACTTTATTTGTTTGGTAAAATGCCTTGGTAAACTGGTTGGGATGACATAGAACCTAAGCCCATGGTTTTTCAGGTGTCAAGGAAATGATGATAGCAAAATTGTTGCAATAAAAACAGGGATTTGAGGTAAGGGAGAAAAAAAATGGCATAAATGATAGAGGCTCTTCATCCCTCTGGTGATCAAATTAAAGCTGTGACGGGAACAAGGAGCAGGAGCAAAGAAAAATTGCGTGGGATCTAGGTGAACAAGCCATACAACATACAACTACGGAAAATCCAAGAAATCACCCTGCAACGGCAGAAGGTAGGGTGGGGCGAGGACGCAGAGATGCATTCTCTCGAGAAGTTGAGTGTGACAGAAGCTTTGGCAGTGTCAGAGGCCTCTTAAAGGGGCCGCATCCGCAAGCAGATTTTTGCAGTAACAGACCTGCTTGCTCTGAGCACCAGTGCCATTTCGGCTGTGCGCAGGGGGCACCAAGGACTTACAGGGAGACATTGTCGGATTGAGGGCTTAGGACAGACTCACTAGGTACAGAAGTACCAGCGGTGTTCATTGTTCCCTGATGAGCCCTCCTACCTCCCATTGCGCGGACACAGCACCGCCATAGCTGTGACGTCATCCAACTGGATAATGGAGGTCGCTTGGCCCAGAGAATTCCCTGAAACCCCATCTACCCCAACTCGGATCCCACCCAAGCCACATCCAAGTGTATCCTCAGCAAAGTCAGGTGCACCTTGCCGCTGGCTTCGGTTTCTGGTGTGGCAACTATAAGCACGGCATCTGTGGATTGCTTGCTGAATCTTAATAGGTGGCCCTGGAGGGGTAGAGGCTTGGGCTCAATGAACCCCCCTCAGGACTGTGCCACTGGACACCTACTTCACAAATTCACATTAATAAAATCGGAGACTTGGGAGCTTTACTTAATACATAGAAACAGAGACAGAAAGGCAGCTAAAATGAGAAGACAAAGAAGCAGAAACCATATGACAAAACAACAGAGATCCAGATACAATGGAGTCAAGTAATCTAACAGATGCAGAGTTCAAAACATTAGTTATAAAGATGCTCAATGAACTTTTGGGAAGTGTAGAGAATGCCAAGAGATAAAAATGGAAATGAAAATTATAAAAGGGAACCAATCTGAAATGGAGAACACATTATCTGAGATGAGAAGTATATTAAATGAAATCAACAAAGTGAATAAAGAAGAAAATCACATGCCCTATCTAGAGGACAAGAAAGCCAATCAGGACACTCAATCAGAATGGCAAGAATTTTTTCTTGCCAAGAAAAAATAACTATAAAATAACTTAAGGAGGATATGGGACACTATTAAGGCTCCAGATATTCGTCTGATTGGCATAACTGAAGAAAATCAAGATGCTGAACAGCTATTTGAAGAAACAGTGATAGAAAATTTCCCTAACCCGATGAAATCAACATAAAACACCAGGAAGTTCAGAGAATTCCAAAAATCAGGGATCCAAAGAAGCCCACACCAAGACACATCATAATTAAAATGCCAAAGGTTAAATACAAAGAGAGTATCTAAAAAGCAGAAAAACAAATAAGGGAACACCCATACGACTGGCAGCTGATTTCTCAAAAGAAACTATGCAGGACAGAAGGACTTGGCAAAAAATATTTGACAGGATGAAAACCCAGGAAATACAACAAAGAATAATTTATCCAGCAAAGCTATCATTTAGAGCTGAAGGACAGATAAAGAGCTTCCCAGACAAAAATAAGCTAAAGAAATTTATTACCACCAAGCCAGTATTACAGGAAATGTAGGAGGGACTTCTTTAAGAAGAAAAAACAGGTATCAAAAACAGGAATAAAGAATGGTAACAACTACATTCCTATCAATAAGTACCTTAAATGGAAAAGAATCGAGTGCTCCAACCAAAAGATAGAAAGTATAAGAAAGTATAAGAAA
>NW_024340849.1:46355252-46518284 GCF_902729225.1 Pteropus medius
AGATGTCTAACCAATGTACTTTGTACCTGAAACTAATTAAAATTTAAAAAAAAAAAAAAGGATTTGAAGATGAGAGGCATGAAAGGAGATAGAAATAAACTTCAGGGTAAAAAGGGGCCAAAGACTATCATTTTAATCTTTAGTCATCTACTACATGGGTTTGTTATAAAATCTTTCCTGTTCACTGTGTGAGAACTTCAGTAAGATCTGTACCACATGTAGATGCCAGCATGAGAGAAATTATCAAGAGAGCACAGGGAAAGAGTGCTTGTTCAGTGAATAGCTGTACAGCACTAGTGCACTTGGAAATAGCCACAATATTCATCAACAGAAGGAATTTACTCAAAGCTCAGAGCCAAAAGGAAGAAAAAATACATTTTCACGTATTCAAGAATCCTTAGAGAAATTACTAGCCACAGACATAGGGCACACTTGGACCAAAGCATAGGGTTGAAGACAATTTCTCTGGCATTGAAAAGGCAGGATATCTCAGCTCACCTCTGGGCTACATGTTTATATAATGTTTTTGCCTTCTCAGATGGTGGGTATAGTCTGAGGATAGCGTGGCCATCATGGAGCAAGGAGAGGAGAGACTTGGAAAGGGGAAGCAGATGGTATCAAACATCAACTTCTTTTTCCATTTGCTTAGACATATCCAAGACCTCAAGTCCTTTCTTGATGCTTGATATGTGTTAGAATTCTAAACTGAATGGTCTGTAGGAATTAAAATAACACTTGTGAGTATTGTATAGTGATAAAAGAATATATTAAGTACGAAAAATTAGGATTCAAAATCACAAACAGTATTGAGTCTCAAGAGAAGTAAAAGGAACAATAATAGTAGTTATGTTTACTTAAGTTTATGCTACCTTCCTAATATATAGAATATATTTAACCAGCATTTCAGTTATTATATTGCTAAATTTTGGCATACTTAAAATCAAAGCATATAGTCTTTGCTGAGTGTCTTATATTATAAGACACTAATCTTCTGGGGCTGATGATATATTCATAAAAAAACTATTTCCTCTGTCAAGGAATCTTTTAAAAATATATATATCTAATGCTCCAAATTATTGATGTTTATTAGTGCACAAATAGATATTCGTTAGTACTGATTCCATATTATGTATATGAAATAAAGAACCTATGTTCGAGTTTGCTAATACTTATTTCTTCATCAAAAAACAACATTCAATCCTAATAAAACACTATAAAATATTCTTAAACTTGATTAAGTCTTGATCTATCCATATAAGGATTAGTCGTTAGGTATTTGAGTGATGTATAATTCAATCTTTTTATCATCTTAATGTAAATAAGTTAGATGGACAATTTTATTGTATTCCTAGTTATATCCAATTTTTACTTAGAGAGATGGCCTGATAATTAATCCTCTTATATTCTAGAATGAGAAAAGTTATCCCTTAAGAAAATGGAAGTCCCTGAAGCTTTGGTATATGAGAGTTATTAGAATTTTACATTCCTTTGGAATATATTTTGTATGGAAATGTGTACACTTGTGAGGTAATAACCTTTGTAAATCATTGTGAAATTTCTATTTAATCAGAGTCTGCACACTTCTGCTAATATATTTTATACCCAAATATATGTGTATACAAATATTTGTTTATTAGTCAGCCATTAAAGAGACTTCACATATAGCAAAATAAAACAAAATAAAGCAAAGCAAAGCAAAACAAAACAAAACAAAGCAATATAAAACAAGAGGGAGCTTAACCTATGAAAGTCCGCTTTTAAAAAAGGGAACATAATTTCCAAATTAGTATGGAAGACTCGACAAAGTAGAACCAAGAGAAAAATGAAAGATTTGCTACAGTTTTAGAACAATTAACTAGAAACAAAGGCAAATCTCATATTTTTAAAAATTGCAAATAAAAAATAGAATTAATCTTTGGGTTTCCTTTCATCTGTCCACCACTTTCCTCACCTCTCGCCCTTATCACCTCTCCTCTCTCACTCATCCGCCCCTGTGCCTTCCTCTGATCCTGTACCACTGCCTTCTGGTTGGCTGTCTTTGTGCTGCGTGACAAGGCTATTCACTCTTTCTTTCTAAACACCTTCCATTCTGATTATCCATCTTGACTACCATTCTAAGATATGCAGATCCCTAATCTAATAACCAATTTTTTTTTCTTTTTGGAGATGACCAAGTAGACCCTAGCATAATGCTCAGTCCTTAATATCACTACAAGAAAATTTATTAAATAAATGTAGATACAACATGTACATTTTTGTATTTATAGATAGTACCTTCAACATGTTTTTAATTCATGGGCATAATCAATATGAATTATTGTTTAGATCTTGCCCCTTAAAACCACATGTGCACTATTGTCTGTGCTGCCCCCTGAGCCCTACTTAGGGGTTCCCTTAATCACTAAATTGTTGTTGAATTAAGTTAGTATTTATTAAGTACTTACGATATCAGATACTGGAGTTAGCAGTCATTGCAATAGTCTAAGTAAAAGATGGTAGCTTGGTCTGTGGTATGGAAAATGGCCATGGTGAAAAATTGATTAATTCAAGGACTATTTAGGAAAGAAAACACAACTTGATGGGGAATTGTATACAGGGAGAAAAGAGAAAAGACACAAGTGAGATATCAAAGGTGACTTCTACATTTCTAGCATATTCAACTGGTTGAGTGGCAGTAGTGTTTACCAAGGGGATCTGATGGAGGAACACAAAGTGTGCAGAGGAGATCATGAATTTAGACTTGAAAATGAGCCTCTTTTACTATTATGTCTGCTATCAGTTTGGCAATAACATCTCAAATGCTGGCAAAGTCAACACATTTTAATTCTTGTTCTTTGATTTTTAGTTGTAGAACATTGTAATCCAACTAAATCCTCCAGGAAATGAAAGTGTAAATCCTTTATTCTCTTTTTCCCTGATGCCCTAGGCTGCACTTTCATTATACAGTGGATTATGCATGTATTTCCTGAATGAAGTGTGAAGTAACTTTCTGTCTAGTTTTATTGACATGGTTTCTCCCATTTCAAGTCTCACTTCAAGTCTACCTCTACCTTCCTGATGCCTGGCCATCATCTGTCTACTCTTCTATTCTTAGCTCTAGTGTCACCTCTTTGGAGAAGGCTTCCTTGCTCTGAACCCCTACAGCTATTCCCTCATGCCCCAATTAAGAATTTATTTCTTTCTTTCCTGTGGTCTATCATAGCTTGAATATATTTCTATTGTCTTGATACACTTTTTTTTTTTAATTCTTATCTGTTTACATGTCAACCTTCACCACTGAATATGAGCTTCTTGAGTATAGGGATTATTTCTCATTCAATTTTGTATCCCCAGCATCAATATAGTGCCTGGCACACGGTGAACCATCAGTAAATTGTTGAATTGGATGTTTTTTTCTTTTTATTTATGTCTTCCTGATGTTCAAGGGATGAAGTTAAAACTCTACTACAGCTCTGGGTGTTCTGATCTCACCTGTGATTAGGCTGGCCTGTCCATATGGACTCAGCCCTGGATCCAGAAACATTCATTTGACATCAAGCTTTTGCTAATGACGTCATCCTTGAGAGAATGCTTTTCTTCTTTCTTCCCACCTAATAAACAACTTAGACCAATTTCTCCCTTTAAATAAGAGTCCAGATACCACTGTCTTCATAAACTATGTAGCCAGTTCCAGCTTGTATTATATCTCCTCTCAGAACCCTCAAAGAATAAATCGTATCTGCTTTGTACCATTATGTGCCATGTTAGATTAGATTCATAGCCACCACCAAAAATAACAAACTATTTGAACATAAAAGTTGTACCTTATGTTTCTTTTGTATTCCCAGCAGTACTGAATACAGTATCGGGCCTAAATGGTTGAGTAAACAGTAATTGTTGCTACAGGAGAATAGTGATTTGGGGGCCTTGAACCTGATACCCTGGCTTTCTAAACTTCTAAGTAAGTGCCCAATAATTCTCCCCTTGCCATGTTGCCTTAAAGTGAGAATTTACTCCAAACCACATGTGTTAGTGGTGTTTCTGAAGTGCACATTTTTATACTAATAGGTTAGTATAAGTGACCCTGGGGTTCTCTTAAAGTTTATCTGTCTTTTTTAACACAGTAAATTTTTAAATATGTCCTTTCAATTCCATTACTGAAAACTTTTTCTCTGTGTGTCATCTGTGGAGAACAAAGGGATTTCCAAAGTGAGGCCTCCCTTTTCAAAAAATATGGAAAATAGTACCAACCTTATGAATAATGTGAGGACAATATGAGGTGATTCAAATTAAATTCTTAATTTAATAACTAGCACATAGTTCCTCAGTATATTATTGTTGAATGATGAATAAGATCATTAAATCTAGATATGACTCCATATGTTTTATATATAAAGTGATAAATTCTGTGTCATAACATTTTATAACAGACTTTTTCGTAATCATTGAATAAATCACATGCAAACTACCCAATCTTTTGTTCCTAAATTGCAACATCAAATACTTGCAATTTCTTTCTATTTTGGATCTTTTTTTTGTTTTTTGTTTTGGTTCTCCTTGGAAAACAGTGGTTGTTTTGTCTGATCTTTGAGAAACTTAATCAAGCAATTAATATTTATTTCTGTCTTTCAGTTTTGTCATAAGTTGCAGGTTGTGTAGGTTGTTCAGTAGTAAACATTTTAGTTAGCACATGCTGATCATTCTTAAATCTTCACCCACTTGAAGATAACTGATGTAACCCACTGGAAATTAAGGCTGTAAATTTTCAGGTAGAGATTTCAGTGTTACTGCAATCAATACTTTGCAGATAGTGCTAACAGTTTTTTCTATGAAATATGTTGGCTTGTGGGTAGAAAATCAATGCCTGGGATTGAAAAATAGGTGTCAAGTTTGATAGGAGCATCATGCGTTTGATGTTTGGAGGCCAGAGGGTCCTGTCAACAAACACAGCAGTAATTCTGTCAGATGCAATATGCGTGGAATTAATGAAAATGCCAAAAAACAAAGCAGTCTGGACAGCAAGCCAGTTCTACAAAAAAAGTCAGGGCAAAAAAAAAAAAAAAAATGTCTTCCTCTTGCATCTAAAGTTAATGCATTACAGAAAGAAAATGTAGTAGAGTCAAAATGGGGGTATATTTTGCAGTGCTATAATCTCCATTACAAAAAGGGAAAGTAGACAAAGGAGATATAGGTGGCCTTGCCATCAAAGGGACCATAACGAGTATCTGGCAGATATGTGAAGATGTGGAGGGTGGTGTTAACAGAGTGCTGCAGTTGAATTAGAGAAGTAACTACAGACTCCACAGAAATGTAAAGAATTATAAGAAAATACTACAAGCAATTATATGCCAACAAATTGGAGAATTTGAGAGAACAGGATACATTTCTAGAAACGTACAATCTCCCAAGTCTGAGTCAAGAAGAATCAGAAAATTGGTACTGATCAATTACCACCAATGAAATCAAATCAGTAATCAAAAACTTCCAAAAAATGAAAATCCTGGACCAGACGGCTTCACAGGTGAATTTTACCAAACATTCAATGAAGAATTAATGTCTATTCTTCTCAAACTAGCTCCCTAACTCCTTTTATGAAGCCACCATTACCTTGATTCCAAAACCAGAAAAAGACATTACAAAAAAAGAAAACTATAGGCCAGAAACTCTCAACAAAATATTAGCAAACCAAATTCAGTAATACATGAAAAATATCATACACCATGATCAAGTTGGATTTTTTCCTTGGATGCAAGGTTGGTATAACATCCTCAAATCAATTAATGTGATACACCACATTATCAAATTGAAAGATAAAAATTATATGATCATATCAATAGATGCAGAAAAAGCATTCAACAAAATCCAGCATCCATTTATGATAAAAACCCTTAGCAAAGTGGGAATAGAGGGAACATAATAGAGGCCATATGTGACAAACCTACAGCTAACATCATACTTAAAGCTGAAAGCATTTTCCTTAAAATCAAGAACAAGACAAGGATGCTCACTTTCTATTCACTCCTATTCAACATAGTATTGGAAGTCCTAGCCACAGCAATCAGACAAGAAAGAGAAATAAAAGCATCCAAATTGGAAAGGAAGAAGTAAAACTGTCATTATTTGCAGATGAGATGATACTTTATAGAGAGAACCCTAAAGATTCCACACCAAAAAAAAAAAAAAAACAAAAAAAAAATCTGTTAGAACTGATAAGTGAATTCAGTAAAGTAGCAGGATACAAAATTAATACTCAGAACTTGGTTTCATTTTCATACACCAATGACGAACTTTCAGAAATAGAAATTAAGAAAACAATTTCATTTACAATTGCATGAAAGATAATAAAATAGTTAGAAATCAAATTAACCAAGGAGATAAAAGACCTTTTCTTGGAAAATTATGTCTTTGAAAAAAAAAAAAACTGAAGGAGATACAAACAAACGGAAACATATAAAGTGCTCGTGGGTAAGAAGAATCGATATCATTAAAATGGCCATACTACACAAAGCAGTTTATAGATCAATGCAATCCCTATCAACATACCAATGGCATTTTTTAGAGAACTAGAACAAATAATCCTAAAATTCATATGGAGCCATAAAAGACACTGAATAGTCACAGCAATCTTGAGAAAGAAAAATAAAGTTGGAGGTATCATGCTACTTGATATCAAATTATACTACAAGTCTATATAGTAATCAAAAAAGCATGGTACTACCATAAAAACAGATACATAGATAATAGAACAGAATAGAGAGCCCAGAAATAAATCCATACCTATATGGTAATTTAATCTATGACAAAGGAGGCAAGAATATACAATCGGGTAAAGATGGTCTCTTTAACAAATGATGTTGGGAAAACTGGATGATACATGCAAAAAATGAAACTGGACCACCTTCTTACACAATATACAAGAATAAACTCAAAATGGAGTCAAGACTTAAATGTAAGACCCAAAACCATAAAACTTCTAGAAGATGACATGGCAGCTGATGGCATTCCTTAGCTTTTGCTGTTTCACTCCATTCTCTGCCTCCATCTTCACGTGGCCTTCTCTTCATCTGTCTGTCAACAATCTTTCCTGTTATCTGCTGTAGAGACACTGATTATTGGATTTGGGGTTGACCCACAAATCCAGGATGATTTTTTTCATTTTTAGATCCTTAAATTAATTTAATCTGCAAGGACCCATTTTCCAAAATATGCACGGATTTTGGGACATAGACATACATTTTGTGGGCCTACTCCTCAATCTGCTATAGCCCGCCATTTGACCTTAAAACATTCACGCCTTTCCCATGTGTAAAATACATTTACCTCAACCTGATATCCCCAAAAGTTTCAACCCATTCAACAGTTTTAAAAATAAGACGTGTAGAATCATGATAGCCATTCACATAAGGCAGGATACCTCTGGATAGCAGAAGGATAAAAACTATTTCCTTTGACTTCAGAGAAAAATATGGGTTGATTTGAGGAAGCTGTTTTGATGTGATGGAAAAAATGTTCTACACTCCTTTGTTCCAAACAGAAACTGGCTGCCTTGAGGCGTGCCTGTTGAGACAGAAGTTGATTTTTAGAGATTTTAAAGAGGTATTCAGGCATTGGGTAGGAAGTTGTACTAAATTGTCCCTGATTCCTTTTCAGTGCTAAAAGGAATTATAGCCTGAGAACCCAGGCTATAAGTTAGACTTCCTTTTGTAACTAGTTTCTCTATCATTATGCTTTCCTCTAGGGTGTCGGGAACAGCTAAGGTGTGAAAATGGTGAATGGAAAGCAGTTTCAAAGTGACTTTATTATTCTGAGTGCATAATGCAATTAATTTTTGTGGACAGGATACAGTTTGTGAGCACTCAGATATACACAAATTAAAAGTTATACTTTCTCAAAGGTGTTATTAACCGTGGTTGGATTGAACACCAGTTCTCACTGAAGAACTAGGTGTGTCTATCAGGCATTGTTCGACTTTTGCTTATTTTTTCCACTGTTACTTGAGCACCAGTAACACCGAAGAGATATTTGGATGCCTCACCTGAGTGCACATTTCACGTGGGTATATCTAAATTGAATATGCACTATCCCGTTTCAAAGATTGCTGTATTTGCAACTGATAATATACAGTTCTCCTTGTGTCTACAGTGCTATAACTTATTAATGCAAAGGAAGTTGCCCTTTACAAAGTGTTTATCAATCCCAGGATTTGTGCTTGATGATCTTTCTCTGAACTGGCATTACGAACGCCCTTTTTTTTTTTTTTGAAAGAATGCATACCTTCTAAAGAGAGTGAATCTTCCAGCCAGATAAGTGATCCGAACAAAATATGGGCATTGTGTACG
Organism: Pteropus medius; assembly: GCF_902729225.1. Classification (NCBI taxonomy): domain Eukaryota; kingdom Metazoa; phylum Chordata; class Mammalia; order Chiroptera; family Pteropodidae; genus Pteropus; species Pteropus medius. Next base: position 46,363,571 of record NW_024340849.1, read on the forward strand.
TAAAAAATAAGAGAAGAGTCTCAATTTTAGAACTGTCTTCTCAGAATAGATAAAGACTTTTTCGAAGTTTGTGTGCTTTTGCATGTAATTGCTTTATACCTTTCCCATGCTTAATACCTTCATTGATTAGAATTACCACATTACTATCTCATCTGCATAACAGAAAATAAATTTCTTATGTCTACTAATTTTTTAGGCTCTTGGTACATATTATGGGAAAAAAATGTTCTGTGCCTCAGATAATGGCTTCTTTAGATGTTTGAAAATTTCTTCTTTCGTTTTTAGATGTGATTTTGCTATTTAATTACTGAGGTAGCATACAGTCATTTTTCTATTGTGGATTCAATATCTTAAGTGTAAGAAGCCTATATTTAGTTAACTGCAGTTATTGAAAAATGCCCATTTCCCTTGAATTGGGAATTTCTTATTTTGAGAAATGAGTTAAATTTATGTGGGAAAAAAGCAGTCAGTCATTCACCCTTGTAAGTATACCTTCTCTAATATAATAGCTTCACAAATATTTACAGGCTCTAATTCTCTGATTATTTATTTTTCAATCTAATTCATATTTGTAAAACTTTTAAATGGGTTTTATTTTCTTCAGTTAATTCTGGGATACTTTTTAAAAGCCGAGTGTGAATTGGGTAGTAGTGCCCTTCTAGTAGGAAGTAAAGGAGGTCTTGGAATAGTGCCTGAACCAAGAGGAGAAGCCCACACATCCCAGAAGAGTAGAAAATGATCGTGAGGCCAGAGCTGCATTGCTAACTGGAGATTACTGACATTTGCCTGTTAATACTTTTGATTTTTTCCACCTCTTAAATATCACCATCAAAAGAACATGGAATTCTTACTCTATATTAAAAACGTTTATATATAGCTGATGTCATAGACTCTGAGCTCCTTATATTCTTTATATTTATATACATTTATAATTCTTGATATATGCTCAATCGCCAATTATTGAATGAATGAAGATTTTCCCCAAAATATTACTTGTGAATCTTTAGGATAGAGAAGTGTGTCTACCTCTGTCTTCTAGCTGACTCTTATAACATCTCTGGGATTTAGAATAAGGTTAATTGTCGCATTCATCAAATTTTCATTGGTTTTAGCAGAAGGGAAATCACTGCATGCGTAGACGGAAGAAAGGAGCCTGCACAATTTTAAAATATATATTAGCTTTCTGTTTTATTTTCCCCTCTGTAGTTACCTTCTTGAATTTTTATCAGGTAGCCATATTTCTAATCATGATATTTTCACAATATTAGTAGCATTTTCAGTAGCTATTTAGTCAGCCTCTTGATTTTTATCAAGCAAGTCTTCCTCCCTCCCTATTTTGAATTCTGAGAAACTGCAGTGATTAAAGTTATGCATATAGCCAGAATTAGGATATTTGCTAGACTTAGTTCTAGGAACAAATTCCATGCTAAAACATGTCTTTATAACATCTTGAAACGGTCTTAGTATTAATAAATAACTGAATTACTTTTTTAGTTTATTTTTACCAGAATTATGTTAGAGAAAACCTGATACATTTTATGATTTCATGCAACTCAGAAGTAATTACCAAATTCATATTTCTGTAAGTAGTAGGTTTTTAATTTCTACATTATTAGAACACACCAGATTTATTGTTTAGAAGCCAGCCTTTGAAGTTAATAAAATGCAGTTGTCAGTGTTGCAAATACCTGTTAAATCTTGAATATTATTTTGTATGCATATATATCATCATGCAGAAATGAAGCCTCATAAGAAGTTCTGGGAATTTTTAAGATTACTGTATTTCTCGTCTCAAAACTTTGGTACTTGTTCAATTGAAATTAAATTATATTTCCACAAAGTTTTAAATATAATTTTAGAATCATCTTTTTATGATTAATTAATAATTTTGTTTAAAAAATATATGTATACCCACTTAAAATAATGCTTGCAACATAAGTATTCAAAATAGTAGATATTATCATTAATGTTTTTATGTAAAATATGGTATTTTATCTATGGTTGGATCCATATTTATCCTTTTCCAGGACAGACGATGTTCAGAGATAGCAGGCAATTGAGATAGGCTAGAAAAGATCTTGAGACTTTGAGATACTTGAAAACTCCTTCCCATAGTTGTGGATACCCATACTCTCCTCAAAAATAATTGAGAAAAAAAACCATGAGTATATTGCAAACTGGATATATTTATTATAAGCTGATACAACATTAGGGTTCGTGATTTAAATCTTTTTCATTTATAGCTTTACAGAAGAAATAATACTTTTTATGAGATAGAAACAATGAAACCTTCGGTGGATGATTTCCCCTTAAGCTGAGGGTTCGATACACACTGCGTGGATACCTCTCTCCAGCTTGCCCACTGGTTCCTAATGTACAGCTTTCTCAGGCTGTGACACCTCTTCCATCTCCCCAACTCAATGCAAATTCCTCTTGCCCTTAGAACCCTGGTGAGTGATGATGTGGTGCCTTCGATACCCACTGCTATCAATTCTTTCAGTTTTAGCTTCACAAGTGACCAGTCTCAAGCTTCCGCATTTCAGCAGTAACTTGGGGCCATGCATTTCAGCTTGTGAAAGTGGGCAGGTGCTGGCTGGCATGCTTTCTTTGAGTATGTACCATGTGTTTTGATGGAAGGCAGTCAAGCATGATACTTGCTTCCTCATTCTCACCCAAATAGCATTCCCATTTATAAATATTTTTGTACTTGGGTGATTCTTCAAATCCAGAGCGAGCTAAACCTGCTCCCTGTGTTGTGATTGGGTACAACTAAGTGTAAGGTCTCATTGGGATAGCAATATGTGTGTTGTTATTAAAATTATGTAGCAAGTCAACCAAAAACTAATTTGGAGTTGAAGAAATAAGATATAGTTCAAGGTAGTGGTAGGACTTAAAGGAAAAGAATCTCAGGCTTTCTGAGAACAATGTTATGGATTATTTGTATGGGGAATTATATAAAGAATAAGATTCAGTTAAAAAGTAAAAGTGAATTCCTTTTCATTTGTTTCCTTTTAATCTCAAGTTTCTTCATTTTCACATTTGTTCTCTATTCTGTCTAGTTGCCAATGTGTAAAACAGTTAACGCATAATTGCTTGGTGAGAGAGATATTTCTGTTCATTCTGGGCCAGAGTGCACTGAGCAGTTCAAAGTTTATTTTGGCAGTTGATGTGAGAATATTGTTCATTTATCAGTTTCTGCATTTGAGAATTAATTTGCCAAAGTTGATTTCATTCTACATTCCTTGGTTCAGGTTGATTACACATATCAGACTGCATCCATTTTGAAAAAAAAAAAATTAACTCTACTATTTAGCCATGTAGCATTAATTGATAACATTTCTTTAGCATAGATTTATATGGCCATGCAATTTTGTCATTCTGGTTCAGTAAAGCCCTGTCTTAAATTCTTGATTTAGCTAACATTGTTGGGGATAATGACTTTGAATTAATGCAGTTTGTCAGCAGCAATAGACTGCAGTGATAGCAAGAATGTCCTGCTACATCTTCTTCAGACTGATGTATGAAATAGCAGATCCCATTTATTTTTGTACAAAATTATAAACAACATCTGTGCCTCTGCTTTCCTGGGAAGGATGGAGCTGCTAAAATCTGAGATTTATACCATGGTTTATCGTCTTACCAGGTGACTTTTGTGGCAACCTTAAAAGCTTAACCCAAAAGATTAAAATATTGCTCAGGTGTGGACCATGGATTGGCTAAAATAATGCCTTGAATATCAGTTTACTCTTTCAGCTATTTGGTGCTACATAAACACACATTTGACACTTGGGCGGGGGGAGGGAGGTGCTTTAAATTTAATAAAAGGCATCATAAGGCATGACCTTGAGTTAGTCTGCATCACAATGCCCTTTGTGTGACCAAATTAAGGCAGCCAAGCATATTTGTCATTTCTAATACAGTGTGGTTATATTTTCTGTTTTATGAAATGTGTAAGCCGAAGTTCTGCATTGTGTTTATGCAACATTTAAACCCAAGACCTTTTATGAAGATCTCACCATCATTCTATGACTAAGTCCAGTTGGGGTTGGGATTCTGAACCCCGGTGGTACAACTCTTTGGCTTGGGTTGAAGAGTAGTCATCAGCCTAGTTATTTTTTGTTGACTTAGATATGTAACATAGCACCTGGGGTGCAACGGGGACAAATTGTCATTGACATAAGGGTGAAGTGAAAAGTATATGTCTGTAGTCTTTTATCTTTCATTTAGCAGCAAGACACATGTTTCCTTCATGCAAAGGAAAGAAAATCACAAGAACCCATGCTTGTCTCTCTTTAGAACTCTCTAGAATTAGCTTGTCATGAAATGTGAAACTAATATGCAGTTGTAAAAACTGCTGCCAGCTTTTTCCTCACTGCTGCCTGATGGCTAAGTAGATTTGGAAATGAAAGGGGTTATTATAAAGTGATTACTGAATAGCTAGGTATGTCATTTTAAACAAGCAGCTAAAATCTCTCTGTTAGACATTCAGGCTGTAGTCTTGTTTTGTATCATTCATATTTAAGACATGATTTTGATTGTGGAGGAGTAATCAAGCACTACGGGTAATTTAAGAAAAAAATATACTGGGTGATATTTTCTTTCATTCCTTATTAATATACATTAGAATTTAAATGAGGCATTCTCTAAAATGCATAACTACTAATATGTATCAAATATAAAAATCCAAATACCAGTTGGCTCTAGTTCAGAGCTGAAAATTCTTCACTTGACTAAAAACTTACTTATCTTCTCTTAAAATTCAAGGAAAACCTATTGTATAATAATATATTTAAAATGACATATATCAAAGAATGAATGGTTTAAAATTATAACTCTTAATATCTTATTACTGTCAGTTTCATATGGGAGGGCAGATGCCTTGAAAACTCTTAAGAAAAAAGCATAAAATCAAAGTAAAATGAAGTTCAATTAATGTGGTCTTTCCCATTATTCCTCTCTCCTTTTAAATGCTTTACCTTGAAACCACCATTTAGTTAGTGGCTTGAACAGTCACATAACCTTCAAATCTTCCCCCCTGCCCCCCGCCGCCCCAACCTTCAACTTCTGATTTATTTTAAGTGTCATATAGCAAACAGTCTGACATATCTCAATCCAAGCTCTTCTCCCTTTGTGCTCTGCCTTGGCAAGCCTGTCTTCAACCTGAGTCATCTTTTCATCTTTTTCCTGTCTCTCATCTTACCCTCCACTCCCACCTCTGACCATCTAATTAACCACATTCCATGATTTGTTTCTCCAAGATGTCTCTCATGTCTCCATTTTCCTGGCACAGGCTGAGTTTGCCATTGACAATACGTTCTCCTGTGAGAACCTCCGGCCTTTCTCCTTCTCCTCTAGGCTTCACATCTCCAGTCCATCTTTCTGCTGCTGACAGGTTGATCAATCGTGGTAGCTTCACTGGCCTCTCCCCATAGCTGAGACCACTTGAGCTCATACGTAGGCCTAATCCTGTACTGTCTTCAGGACCTTCACTCACCTCATGCAGGGGATATTCGAAGAGGGCATGTGGCTCTGCACCTAATCACTTTGCTTCTGGTTGCCTTAACTTTATTTTACCCTGGTGATAACTGAACAGATCAAATCTCAACTTATACCTCATGTCAAGCAACTAGATACCTGTCTATTGCAGTGTCTGATCTTATTTCTTAATAATATGCCTAATGTTTTTCTGCACCCCATTCTATGCCTAGGACCTTGCTAGTCACTAGAAACATTTCCTAATGTTAACGTGACAGCACTGTTTTAGTCGGCTGAGTAGGCGTGCTGTGTGATCACCTGACAATTTGTCTTCACTGATACGGTCCATTCCACCTGGAATATCTCTCCTCTCTCTGTTACTTAGTCCTACGGTATTGTCTTTATAATATATGCTTATCATTCGGGTTTACATTAGAAAAAAGCTATGCTGATTTTCTTTTTTTTTAAGTTATACTATTTAGTTATTTTCTGAGTTCTTTTTCACATTATCTATGGAAGAGGAATACTCTATTCCTAATGCTAGAAAAGGACCACCTCCCCAAGCCCTCTCTTTTCTGTCCTCTCTTAGAGATAAATGGTAAGGACAGATACTAATCAACAGATACTAACAACTGCAACAGGGAAAACAAGAGTGCAGTATGAACTGAACTCAATTTTGTATAGAAGTGACTGGGCACTTTAAAAGGAAAATGAGAGAGCAAGGAAGGGGCAAGTGGAGGCTCGGTAGAATCAGGGAAGTGAAAAATTACAAAAGGCTGGAAGGATATATTGGTCTAAGTGAAATCCATCTGGGTTTGCTAACTGGTGCTCATCAATGTTAGGTCTTGCCCTTCCACAGAGGCTGGGAGACAGGGACTCTATCTTCAGATGTGAGTTGGAACAGTCAGTTCTCTGGGTAGTCCTCAGTTTTCTCTGGCAGGCACTTTAAGGGGGTCTTGAAATATTAGAAACTATGTTAATGTTTTGTTCAAGTCTTTATTGGCCAAGGCCAAGGCCTAGTTGAAAAAGGGCTCAGAGGAGCCTGGTTAGAATTTTGTCAAAGAGAGAATCTTTGTCACTTCTTACTCCTTCCCATGTGAAGGGCAGCTACTCATCAGATTAATGACATTTGAAAAAGGAAGTGAGCATATTTGATCAACTTCTTGGATCTGTCTTCAAGATACAGGTGTTCTTTTCTAGAACCACAGATAACTTGACCTCCCCTAGTTGAGACTGGAGAGTGCTTGGATCTCCCAATGAATGAAGGGGGAAGTGTAAATTTAATTCAAAATGGATTCACTACATAAGTGCAGTAATCAAGACAGTGTGGTATTGGTATAAGGATAGACATAGAGCAGTGGAATCACACTGAAAGTTTAGGAATAATCTCTTATTACATTTATGGTCAGTTGATTTTCAACAGGAGTGCCAAGACTGTTTGATGGGGAAAGAATAATCTTTTCAACATATGGTGCTGGGAAACTGGATATCCATATACAAGAAAATAAAGTTGGACACCGTTCTTATTACATCATTTACAAAAATTGCCTCAAAATGAATCGCACACCTAAAAGTAAGAGCTAAAAATTTTAAATTCTTAGAAAAAACCGTAGATATAAAACTCTGTAGCTTTGGACTAGGCAATGGTTTCTTAGGTATGACACTAAAAGTACGAGTGAAAAAAGAAAAAATAAATAATCAAACATAATTAAATTTGAAATATTTGTGCTTCAAAGGACACCATTAAGTAAATGAAAAGATAATGCATGGAATGGGAGAAAGTTTGTGTAAATTGTATATCTCATAAAGGGCTGGCATCTAGAATATATAAAGAACTCTTACAATTTAATTGACCCGGTTAAAAATGGGCAAAGGGTTTAGATAGGTCTTACTCTAAGGAAGATATACAAATGGCCAGTAAGCACAGAAAAGATGTTTAACATCATTTGCTATTAGAAAAATGACAACCAAAACCACAATGAGTTACCAGTTTATACTCACATCTCTCATATATTGCTGGTGGGAATGTAAAATGGTATAGGAACCATGAAAGCAGTCTGACAGTTTCTCAGATGGTTAGACATAGGGTTACCATATGACTCAGTAATTCCACTACTAGCTTTATACCCAAGATTATACCAAGGATATATGAGAACATATGACCACACAAAAACTTGTACATGAATGTTCACAGAAGCATTATTCATAACAGCCCCAAATGGAAACAACTCACAGTTTCCATCAACTAATGAATGGTTAAAAAATAAAAAAGTAGCATATCTATACCCTGGAATGTTATTTATTATTATCTTGTTGTCTATATATGTATATTATTATACAAAGCAGTGAAGTACTTATATATGCTACAATGTGGATGAACTTTGGAAACATTATGTCAAGTAAAAGGAAGCCAGTTACAAAGGACCATGTATTATATATTTCCAGTTATGTGAACAGGCAGATCAATGGAGACAGGAGTAGATTAATGATTGCCCAGGGCTGGAGGTGGTGGTATTGGTGGGAAATGGGTAGTAAGTGCTAATATATATGGTGTCTCTTTTGAGGGTGATGAAAATGTTCTAAACTTAGATTGTGGTGATGGTTGCAGAACTTTGTGAATATATGATACTAAAAATTTTATGATGTGAATTATAGCTCAAAAAAGACGTTGGGGAAAAAAAAGAGCTTAAATGAGGAATAGTAAGAATGAATGTAATAAGAAGCTTATTTGGCCACAGATATAAGCCTTTTTCTTCAATTATTATTAGTAATAAACTTGACAGTATGATCTTCACTTATCTAAAATCAGTGGGTCTCTATGTCTCAGTTGAAAACCTGCAAGGAAAGGCAGACAATCATGTATTGGCCTTCCAAGTCCTCAATAAATTTATACATAGCTGAGAATATATTTACCTCATATTTGTCTCTCTTGCATCTATATTTTATCTTATATCCATCTTGTATTTAGATTCATATTAATTTTTCTAATTGGTTTTCAATTTAGTATGGGGGGAGCAACTGGGGATGAAGTGATAATTTATCCTCACCAGCTTCCCAAGACCCCCAATCTGAGCATCTGTTGGTCCTCCATGACATGATTTCCTTGCTTAAATATGCTGTCTTTTGCCATAGACACTATTTATTGTATTTTCTCATCTTCTCCTACCCCACAAGAGCTAGTTTCAGGACCCAGAACCTCCCAGTATTCCTAGTGTGGTCAATTAACTTTGTCAAACTACTGCATTCAAAGCATAGATGTGATCATATTAAACAGCTGTCCTCAAAATCTGGATTCTTGGGCCTCACATCAGAACTAAGCATTGCCACTTCCTCGCCCCCTCCAGGTCCATCATTCCCATGTGTGTTTTTGCTACAAGGTATTAGGAAATGAAGAAGTGTCTGGAAATGCAAGAAAATGAGCACTAAATCAAATAAAGGTTGTTTTTAATTTTGGAAGGTTTTATTCTTCACTAAGAATTTAACTCAGAAGGAGTGGAAAGGCTATTATTTTTTTTACTGTTTATTATATCAGTAACTCAGTAGAATTATTATCTGTGAATCTTCATGAAGATGTCCAGTTAATTTTCCAATGTAAGAATCATGAGTATTTTAAACTAAACTGAATACTAGATGTCAAAGAAATGATCTGCCTTATTAAGATTCTTTAATATATTCCATAGTTTTTAAGCCACTTCTAAGCAATATTCAAGGAAGCATACTTCTTGGTAATTTTTTTAAAGTTTCTGTACAAATAAACAATTAAAAATGAAAGAAATGTGTACCATTGACCTGCCATTTTCAAAAGTTAAGTGCTGTTATAATAATCCTTATTTGTGATAGTTCCCTTGTTATTTTATTCAACAAAGTGATACCTGGAAAACATAACAAGTTAAAGAAAAAAAGCACCAAACAACCTAAGAACGAAAGTGTGCTGTATTATATTGGTCGCACAGCACACTTTCTCCAGGTGATAAATTAATATATGTGTGTACATGTTTGTAATTCAGGGACTCTTTACTAGGTGGGATGAGGGTGGTCTCCAGGTCACTTGGGGAGCTTTACAAAACCACTTTACCCTGATTCCTAACCCCTACTTCCCACCATCCACCTAGACAGCTGAATGTCAGAAACTAGGGAGGTGGGAGGGGTGAGGTCAGTGCATGAAATAGCAAGGGGTTCTTGGGGTGACTGTGACCACAGCCCCTCCACATGTTTATGGACTGTAAAGATGAGAATGTCTAGAACTTCTTCCAATTGAATGCTATGCAACCAGGAACCAAAAGTTCATTTGAAGGAGAAGTTTGGGGTAGTTGTTCATAAGTAAATGTACTAGACTACTCTTAAAGTGTTTTGGAGCAGAAGACAGGCCTCCAATAGAGTTGGAATAAATGACTATGAATCAGTACATCTTCAATAAATAATTGATTGATTTTCTGGCTTCCAGGAAAACAACAAAACAAAATTCACATTCCCTTTCCATTTTTTAAATCAGAAAATTGAGCTTTCTCATGTTACCTTAGGTTTAATATTTGAAATGGTTAGAAAACTAACACTGGAAAGTCAGAAATGTGTGAAAATTGAGTTAATCCCACAAAAACTACTTTGAGGGTAAAATTGACACTAAACCAGTGCTAATTTGATGGCAAAATCTGGAGATATTTCAGCAGAGAGATAAACTACTCTTTACAATAAGAACAAGCTTTTTTTTTTTTTTCAGTTGTTTGTTGTTTAGGGAAACAACAAAATTCAAGTTAGAACCTTTGTTTTCTTTTTTTCTTATGTTTTTAAAATAAAAGGAACTGGTTCATATCTCTTTCTGTCCTGATGTTAAAATCCTCAGTGGAATGCTAGCAACATGCCGGCCTAGAATGGTGTTTACTACCCTCTCATTCTCCAAACTTCCCTAGGAGATTCCAAGGATGGAAAGTTTAGGATTTTAAACACAAACTTATCAATCATATGTAATTTTAAATTGAGAAAAGCTCTTTTTAAAGCAAGTTGTTGATGAAAACACAGAAGAGTAATTATAAGATAGTGATCAATCTAGCATTTTTGAGTGTGGACTTTTGTAAAACCATTTGCCCACGCTCATAAACAACTTCAAATAGAAAACTATGCAATCGTATAAAGATTGTAAATACAAAAATAGGAGACTCTAAACAGGAAAATAAATGTTTTAAATAGCATTCTTCTGCTTAGTATTAACTAGAGAGAATGGTTCCTATAGGTAAAATTAAAATTGTATTTGATTCACATTTTTTCAACACTAATCACATGAGTTTTGTAACAAAGAATGAGTGGCTTGGTTACTCTTTTTCTCTGCGTAAAATATCAGATTTAAACTTCCAAGGCTTTCTGTGAGTGTCACAGCTTTCTGAGGGTTAGAAAAGGTCAAAACCCATTTCAAACCAATTTCTGACAGTTCTGATGAACAACTCTGTGGAAATCATTTTGCCGCCTCCTTTTTTATATAGTCGGAAATAAATACCAAGGAAGTCTTTTACTGCAGACTCATTTTTATTTTATACAAGATTTCTTGTAAAGTCCATCTATAGGATGAATTGCAGTTTGTTCATCCCAGTGTATCGAAACAATTGAAGATTCTAATTCTGCTATATAGCAGTAGTGTCCCTTCTACAGTGATGACCTTTACACTTTGGACATGTCTCCGAGGAGCTCAGGTGAGAACAAACCCTCGCAGTGGTTAGTGGAAGCCATGTGTTTAGTGTGATCCTTTAAAGCGGTAACGTAAAACAGAGATGCAAGTCACAGAACAGGATTTAGAAAGGCTTTCATAGAAAAGTGGTAAATACTGGAGAAAAGATGTTTCCTGAATTGACTTATGAAAACAAAGGAAATGAACTAGATGCTTGTTATTTATTATACTGTGTTAATATCCTTTTGTAAAATGTGTTGATCAGCAAATATGACATCTAGGATAAAGCATTCATATTATACATAGTATCAGTATTCAATGAACATGATTGTCACAGAACACAATAAAACTTAAACGTAATCAACATATGAACATTAGGATTTAGGCCACGTGAGTCTATGATGGTCTCTGAGTTTTTATTTTAACTAAGAAGAAGCAGTCAGAAGAGAGATTGATTTCGAATTAAGAATGAAAAAAAAATGAAGGCTACCTTTTGGCAGATAAAAAGATGACTATTAATGCACGTATATGGATCAGTGAGAGAAGAGTTAGTAATTTTGAAGGGAGAACTATATTTTAGATACAGCAGATAAATTTGCCTGCCTGGTGTGGAAAGTAAGAATGGTTATGTGATCTGTTTGATGTCATAAGTTACTAATGGAAGTATTTTTTATTGTTCTTTTGTAAGATTTATTACTGATCAATAAATATAATAAATAAATATGTATTCTTTATACAGTTTGGTTGTGTTTTAATGGTATCTTTTTTAAATTAATGTTTCAGTTATTGATACATAGAAATAGAAAGGATTTTAATATTAATCTCATATTCAATCACCTTGCTAAATATTTACTCTTTCTTATAATTTGTAGATCCTGCATACGTGCTGAGACATTCATGTCCTCTGTGTATAAGTAGAGTTGTCTTTCTGCATCTATTGAAACAATCACATGTTGTTTCTTCTTTAATTTGTTAATGTGATCAATTACATTTATAGATTTTTTGATGTTAAACCATCCTAATTGATCTGACTTGGTCATGCACTGTTATCAGTTTCATATATACATGGCTAGATTTGACTATTTTGTTTACAATTTATTTATCAATGCTTATTTAAGAATGAAATATGTTGCTCACACAGTATCCTTGTTTTGTTTTGTATTAAGATATCAATTGCTTTATATATTCTAAGGCTATGTTATTAAGTACATGAAAATTTATAATTATTATTATCTCCTTGATGGATTAAAACTTTTATCCTTATGTAATGATTTTCTCTGTTCCTAAATGTAACTACTCTGTTTCTTCTAGTTAATATTTACCAATTTTTTAATATTCTTTTACTTTCAACTATCTGAGTATATATGGCTTAGATTTATTTCTTAGAAACAGAATATAGCAGAATATTGATTTTCCATTAGATGTAATTCTCTAGATTTTTTTTAATTGACCAGGTCTCATTTACATTTATTGTGATTAATAATATATTTGGACTTGTTTCTACCAAAACAAATCCATATGTGCTAGAATTAAACTTTTTACTTTAGCAATAGTAAAAGACTTTTTTCTTTGAATGTATTTTTTAAAATTATTATTATTTTTATTCTTTACTGTTGCAAAATTATCACTCTCCTGCTATTTTTATAGTGGTTACACAGAAAATTTGTCTTGCATACTTAACAAAGTCTATACTTAATATCTTAAACCTCCCTCTTCCCAGTGATGTAAGGATCTTATATTATTCTAACTCATTTCTGGCTTATATTGTTCTTGTTGTCAGTAGTTTAATTCTGTATTGTTTTTAGCCTCTCAAATTAGACAATATTATTATTTTATAAATATAAGTGTAGAAATTTCTTTGCTTATCATCTCTCCTTACATCTCAGACTTTCTTTCAAATATCTTTTTATAATCTTCCTAAAGTTTCTCCTTTATTGTAGGTTGTTGAAGCAAACTCACTCAGTTTTGATTTTTTGAAACCATCTTTACTTCGCCTTTATTTTTTTTATTTATTTTTCAACTTTATGTATTGAAAGATGGTTTTGCTAAATATACAGTTTTCAATTGACATGTTCTCTTAGTACTTTTGATATATTGTTCCCCTGTTTTTTGCTTTCCATGATGATTGCTGAGAAATCTTCTGTTAATCTAATTGCTCTTATTTTGTATTATATCTTTTTTTCTCATATGCTTTTAAGATTTTCTCTTTAGTTTTGGTGTCTGAAGTTAACTAAACTGTGTCTAAATGTGGGCTTAAATACTTATACATTTTTTGTATATGTTATACTTTCTGTATCTTTTAATTGATGTCTTTTGTCAATTCTGAAAATTCCTCAGACATTAAGTTTTCAAGCAGTTCCTTACCTCTGTTCTCTTTGTTCTCCTCCTAGAATACCAATTAGAAATATATTAAGCCTTTACATTCTGTTCTCTAGCTCTTTTCTTTTTTTTAATTGCTTTCCTTTTTCTAGTTCTCTGTGCTTCATTCTAGATAATTTTCTTCTGTTTTCTAGTTCATTCATTCTCTCCCAATCTGTATCCAATCTTGTCTTATCCATCAAGTTTTTGTTCTATTTAATTTTTTTTATTTCTACATGTTATATTTAGTATTAAAAAAACTGGTTGTTATTCATAGTGGCATGCTTATTTTTGTAATTACATTTTTAAATTTAAAAGAGTTACTCAAAATTTATATTCTGTATGTAATGATTTTTGTTATCTAAATCTGTTGTTTCATATTTCTGCTGACTCTTATTCATGGTAGTTTTTTTTTTTTGGTGTTTTTGGTGTTCTTTGCTAATGAGCTTATATTTAGTTGGTCTTTATCTTTGAAAACAAGGGTCCTACTTTAGGGATTATTTTGTTCAGAGATTAGTGTTTGTGTCTACTAGAATCTAGGAGACAGTACTAACTATAGATGCTTTAGACACTTCCAAGTATTTGGTATTAACTTGGGAACATAAGGTTTAGCTTCCTATGCTGCTCTTGGCCCAACGGTTAGTCTTTAGATTACAGAGCTGATATAGTCAGTCTTTAGAATGCAGAGCTATCATTTGAGCTTACACTTTGTCTTAGACAAGGAACGTGATGTAAGATGCCACTGGGGAGACATCACATCCTGTGCAATAAAATAAAACACATGTAATGATACGATATGATGAGTGGTTATTGGCAGAGATTCTTAACATAAACACTTGTTGAACAGAGTTGCTATAGCTGAGGGAAGAAATAGTTCTGTACATAATAAATTTTTATTTCAAAAGTTATGTCAAATAAACGATGCAGTTCAAAATAGTTCACATCAGACTTGGCTTATTTACATTTTACTGAAATCAGTACCGATAATTTAAGATCTGTCTTCGGGAATTGGCATTAGCATATAGCCTTGAAATAGAATCTGTTTTGGGAGGAAGGGCATTGTTTTCTTTTGGAGAGCAATTTGATATTATCTTTAATTAGAACAATCAAAGATGTGCAAACACTACAAGCCGACAGTTCTACTTTTGTGTTTATATATACACACATATATATATATACATATATACATGTATATATATACATATATATATATATATACAGAGATGCTCATTGCACACTGCTTATAACAGAGGAAAAGTAGACTCAACCTATTTGTTCCTCGATAGTGGAATGAATAAGTAAACTATGGTCTATGTATTTAATGGAATTCTGTACACTAGTTAAAATTATCTATATGGTCTATCTATAGATCTATACTAGATCTGTATGTTTTAGTTTGGCTTATGTTGAATGAAACTTCAAGTTGCAAAGAATGGTAGCATTTACATAAAATTTCAAGCACCCCAGCTATATGTAATAAAAATACAAAAACATGTCTGAGAATGATACATAATAACCTTAGAATAGCCTGCGGGAATGTGGAAAGGATTTATGTCAGCAATATTTTATTTCTTTAATAAAACGTGAGCTGAAGCAAACCACAAAATGTTAACATTTGATATTAGTAGGTACACTGGTGATTGATTTATTTTGTACTTTTCAATGGTTTTTAAGGTTTTACTACTTAAAATTTCAAAAACCTTAAATTAAAACCAACAACAAAAAAATAGTTCATGTATAACAGAATAACACCTTTCAATCACTGTGGGACTCTGAGCCTTTGTACAGTTAATTGATTCAGAATCCAACACAACAAATGTTATTGCCATTGAGTGCCTTATCAGTGCCCATGTTTCTTTACTTCGGAAAGTATCAATAGTAAAATTTTCACTGCTTCTTTTTTCCAACTGCTATTCAACAAACTCTACGTAAGAACATTAAACTAAAAAAATCATTTAAAAAATTATCCTGAAAGACTTAGTGAAGCTATCCTTAAACCAGGTACCTTGAGTGACTACCTTAAGGCCTAAGATGTATTCTTTTACTTAATTTTTTAAATGTACAAACCAAACTAAACAAAGGTGATATACTCACTGCTCTTTTTCAGGGTCACCTAAAACCACTAGAGTGTCAGTGGTCACTCACGTTTGGAGTGTGTATGCAACCTTAGCTTCTTCTTGCCTGAGGGGGTCTGTGTTCTCACCATAGTGTATGTCCTAGTCATTTTGTTATGTAAGATAATCCTCTGCTTTTCTCATAAAATATAAATAGGAATTCCAGCTTTCTACTATGATCAAAATTTTAAAAATTGATATAATTGTTATGTGGATAGTCTATTTCCCGGCAGTATAGGGTACTAGGTTATTTATCTTTATGATTTAGGCCAAGTTCAAACTAGAACTTGAAAAACACGAAAGAAATTTTGAAGACTATGTCTATCCTAAACCAAGAAATAAAGTAGACTGTTTGATTTTATGTAAGACTTGGTACTGCTACACTTATATTCACTTATTCAATAAGACTATTTTTTTAATATATATTTTAAATTAGTACTATTTTTGAAATTCAATTTGTTGTTTAGGAAGAAACTATTATATAGGATTGTGTGATATAGTTGAGAAAAAAACTTTTCAAGTACATTTCTTGATTCTAATTATGATACAATGTAAAATCTATTAATGTAATATCTGTGAAAAATATTTTGATGGAAGGAACTTTTCAAATTCATATAATTATTATTATAAGTTTTAATTTATTCAATTACATCACAGATGTATAGATTTTTTATAAGTTAGCATAAATTAAAGATTGCTATATTTCAGAATATAGCGCTTTTAAAATCCTGGAAAACACTGACCAATTAAAAAACTATAGCTATTTCACTTGAAAACAGTACAATGTGCCTGGAATCTTTGCTGCTTAGGAATGCTGAATGACTGGGTAGGCCAATATAAATTAATCAGGTCTTTGCATTGATTTAATTGAATAGTAAAATAAATAAAGCAATTATTTCATTATTTTGTCACTGGCAAAATGTTCTCTGTATAACTGGCAAGGCAGAAATACAGTAGCTAAAGGTGCAAAAGGGGGCCCACTGGGCCATTCTGATGATTATTCCTTTTATTGTAATAGACCTTGAATAATTCATGAAGAGAGAGAAAAGAGAAACCTGTTAGTTGAGGGTATTGGTTGTAATCTGTGTTTTTGATTATCAATGACAGGATCTTAAAATTACACCCAAATATCTCTCACAGGTTCTGAAATTGAGGTTCAAGAAAAGCACTGCAATAATAAGAGAAAGTAAAGTGCAGAGTTCCAGAGAAATGAGCTGTGAATTGAACCTGCAGTGAAAATTGATTCTATCAGTCAGTTTCTGCCCTGATTCATAGAAAAACAGGAATGAATGTAGAAGGATTCAGGACCACTGATTAAATAGGATGCTAAAGTGCTGGAGGCTAGAACTGGGCTTGCTGGTCCCTCGGTCAGGACTGCAACTGTCAAACATCTCTGCTTGAAACCTGGCTAAAACTGGCAGAAGGAGAACAGAATGAAAAATGCTGCCGGCCAGTAGGGGAATTGGTAAGGACTTCCGGACTGAGCTTCTGATTCAACAGCCATTGCACTCCTTTGGGAGGCTATTCTAGTCTCTTATCTTGAGTCAGTGGGCCCAGATCAGACCAGCTGGCCCCATAATTTGTGCCATGGGACCTGTCAGGATGCCCGTTCCAATGTGGGCCGAGGGTGCGAGTGTGAAGAGACATGACCTTAGAACCGACTCACATCCTTAGTAACTTCTTTAAGATTGTGAGGAAAGAGAAGCAAATATCCAGCAACTAGAGGTCTTGTGAATATAATTTATTGCCCCTTTATCTAACTCCAGAGATTTATTTTGTGCACATAGAATGGTAGTAATAGTATGCCAAGTTTTTTGGAGGTTTATTCTACTCCTAGAAATGCAGTATGCGTTGTAATTAGCTTACTGAAATTACACATTCTGGTTATGAAGCTGCTATTTATTTCCTACAGTGTGATGTATTTCTTCAGAGTTTTCAGTATCATCAGTATAACTCACTGGAGTAAATGTCCCTGTGGAATGGCTCATTCACAGTTAGCAGCACACTAATAGTAATGGTTCCAGCAGAAACACTAAAGATAAAGGTACTATATAAAACACTAATTTAAGACATAACCATTATAAGCCATTGCTGGATCAGAGCTCAATGTTGCGGAATGATCGAAGAAAAGAATAAAAGAAGCAATGAAATCATGCAGTTTGCTTAGAATGAGTTGAAAGGATTGTCAGATTCCCTTAGTCATTGGACTTAGCTTATCAAAACTATTGTCATGAGGATGTTATCACAGGTACTTGATGCCATAGAACATTCAGTTTATGTTATCAGATGCCATTTTCCCAACTCACTACACTGTTGCCTTTGGGCCCTGACAAGAAAATGATAGCATTCTCGCTAAGGTGGATCCTGGTGCCATCACTGTGGCATTGATTCAACTTCTCCATTAAGTTTTTGACTAATAGGACAAGTGTTTAGGAATCATAGTCAAAGTGGCATTTATCCCTTTCCCCCTGTTAATACAATTTGACCCTGTCACGTTGATATCAACACATTAGGAGACACGACAGAACTGTACTATGGGCAAAAGCCCACAAAAGGCACAATGGAAATGTTCTGTTTGGAAAAGCTCTGTAAGATAGTTTGTTTTAACTGGGAACTTGAAGATGTAAGACAATGAGCACAAGCATCTTTCAATCTAAAAGTTAGACCTCAAATATAAAGCCTCTTTCTCTAATCCGTTAATTACCCTCTTATGACAATAGGGACTCTGGAACCTTGGTCATAGAAATGGTTATTTTGTACTGGGCTTAGCTATTTTACTCTGCAAATTTATTGGAAGTTTGAGGCACAATTTACCATGATGGAATCCTAAGAGGTAATAACAGAGAGGAAGGGAGTATGCATTTCAAGAAAACTTGACTAGTAGACAGATAGAGCCTTTATTTTTTTTAATTCCTGGGACCTAATTCATGTGTGTATTTTCTTGGCTAAAGAATACTAAAATGATACAGGCTTATTTATATAGTGAAAGTAGTTTTTTGTTGAAATTAAGTTAGAACTGCATTCCTTGTTTAAACTAATATTTGAAGCATTTAGTCATTTTATTAGTAAGTAAAATTGATGAAAACTTTGGAAAAATGCTTTAGAATAATCCTTGTGGAGAACTATGATTAATAAGGAAAGAGGCAAAGAGATGCCATGTTAATTTGTTTATGTATAAGGGATCTGGAGCTTATTAAAAGTTTTTGTAAACACTCAACTAATGAAGCATTAAATAAGACATTTCTTTTACAGTGTGAAAATCTCTTTAACGGAAAAAACCTTCAATGTTATTTCTAAAGAATTTATTTATGATATTTTCCCTAACACTAGCAATTTAACTCTAAAAAATTAATTTTATAATAAGAAATATTCCATGAGAATGACATTCAAGATTATTTGGGGGAATTTTTATCTCTTTTCTTTAGTTTCCAGTGTTATTATAGGATCCGGAGTAGCATGACTAATTATTAACTTCATTTTATGGTTTTAGCAGATATCTGGCAGATTAATCCCATCTAGCATATTTAAAACCAAAGCATTATTTCACTTTAAATTTTTTCGTTTGTTGGAGGTCGCAGGGAAAGGGTTGGATCTAAGTTCTCTCTATATCCTAAGTGATGAGATAACAAGGAATTTATGCATAAATGGAAATGAAGATTTGAACTTCAGTAATTGCCCAGACAAATTTCCAGTAGCTGCAAAGTATAGGTAGGGCTGTCTGGGAAAGCTGGAGGGAGGATGGCCATATGCCCTGATGAGATTTAAGGATTTTACTATTCTGGAAGAAGATGAGATCATATACTGGGGACAAGTAGGACTATCTGTGACATCTGGGCTTCACCAGAGCTTTAAAATTTTTCTTTTATGTTTTCTTCTTCCTTTTTTTCTAAACAGATCCCATGCGAGGCCCAAGAAAACTGGAAGTAGTAGAAGTAAAATCTCGACAAATCACTATCCGTTGGGAGCCATTTGGATATAATGTGACTCGTTGCCATAGTTACAATCTCACAGTCCACTACTGTTACCAAGTAGGAGGACAGGAACAAGTGCGAGAAGAAGTAAGCTGGGACACAGATAATTCACACCCTCAACATACAATCACTAACCTCTCACCATATACCAATGTCAGTGTGAAGCTCATCCTCATGAATCCTGAGGGACGGAAGGAAAGTCAAGAACTCATAGTACAGACAGATGAAGATCGTGAGTACTTTTAAATGATATATTTATGTGAAATCTGTATCTTCTCAAAAAAGCAGCTTTTGTTTCTTTCAAATTGAGATCTTTATAATGAAAATGGAAGGGAGATCTACTTACTGTGTTGAATAAAATAAATATATCTGTGCTTCTGTATACTTAAGTGCTGATTAAAAAGGGTAAAGGAAATAAAGTTAGACTTTTTTTAATCCTTTAAGAGTCATAAAATCACTTTTATATATAAATTCTATAATGCTCTAAATAGTTCTTTATTCAAGTTTTATTATATTGAACTGAAGAGTTGTTTTGGATATTATATCATTTATATGAAATGCTTATTTAAATGTATTTAAAAGATATTCTAAAACATTTTTCATAGTTCATATAAAAATTCAGCCCAAAGTAGAGGCTGCTTTGCTATTCAGCACT
This sequence comes from Pteropus medius, assembly GCF_902729225.1. Lineage (NCBI taxonomy): Eukaryota > Metazoa > Chordata > Mammalia > Chiroptera > Pteropodidae > Pteropus > Pteropus medius. The sequence goes on from NW_024340849.1 coordinate 46,383,800, forward strand.
GTACTGAGAAATTACCTCATTAGATCGGCGGTCATGAAATAGATCATATTTTCCCATAGGAACAATGTTTTAATTGGAAATTACCTTAATAAACAAGAATTTAACAAATGAACCATGCGTGTTATCAGCAACTCATCAATAAAAACAAATATACAATTGCAATAAACCTCTAAAGTAATTTAAAATAATAAAATTACTATTTGAATCTCAGCATGGACATAATGTGCTTTTACACTGATTATACAGGGGACTCTTACGTACAATCAGATTTTCACATAGCACATAAAATACAGTGGTAGTGTATCATATATTTGACATAAAATTCATTTGCCAGGCATCAGAATAAGTCACGTGGAACTTGGGAAGCTCACTAAATGAGTATACTTACATATTCCTGGGAAAAATAGATGTTTAACTTTTTGTTTCTTCATGAAGCTGATTATGATCTTTGATCATTGATTATAACAAAATAAATATTTATAACACTTTATTATTTCATTTAAAATATTTTGAGTATTTATGACCTATACAATACCGTGCATATTGTTACAGAAGAGAAACATGATAACGGTTGGAGTAAATGAGGCACTCACCCCACATAATTGGCTACTGTCAAATAGTTGTTTTATTACACTTATTTTTGTTAGGGGTATTACAAAACTGGAAGCCCTGTTTCTGTTTCTTCTAACTTTTCCTCATCTCTCAACAAATAAGGAAGAAGGTGTCAGCATTGTCAATAGGTCATCTCTGGACCTTTCCCTCCCTGTGTTTCAATATTTAATTTGGTCCTGACTCCTGTTATTTCTACTTCCAAGGTATTACATTGTTCTTTTCTCTCAACTTCCACAACCTATGTTCAGAGCCTCATTATTTTATATTGAAATTTCTGTAATAGCTTCTAACCTTTCTTTCCTATTTTAATTCACTCATTGATCTTTAAAATACATTAGCATCATCACTCTCTCCACAGAGCCTTCAATGACTCTCTTTATCCAAGTCTCGACTTTCAAGGTCTAATGTATTCTTGGTTCCTGTTCTAGAACTAATAACTTTCCTCCACTTGCAGCTCCTTCTGCAAAAATGTCACTTCAGTATTGGTTCCTTATGCCACACTTCTTATATCTCGGGCCCTTTCTGATTACCTCTTGTCCTCTGCCACCTAACTTTCCACCTGACTGCCTCTCAAGTCCATCTTCCCTGCTAACCTCCAAAGTTTTCCTCAAGTTTCAGGTTCTTCTTAAAGTTGTCTCCAACTCTTTCAGCCCATATTCCTCCCATCCTTATGACCTTATTTGCATTACATAAGATCTTTAAATCTCTGAGCCTTAATTTCCTCATTTGAGAAACTTGAGAATAATAACCATACTCAGGCATATTAGGGTTAGAGTAAGTTAACATAGAGAGCTATTTGTAGCTGCCAGAGAGGGGCCTTTAATAGTTGAGCATGATTATTACTGTTGTAACAATTCAAATCAGTTCACTGTGACCCTTCCTTGTTCTCTCACACTGTTATATACTTTTTTCTCTTAACTATAAATTACTTGAGAGAAGAAGCCTTATGTATTTCTTCTATAGCAATATGCATGACATTGAGTAGGTAATAAACACTCAAAAATATCTACTTAGTCTTTAAAACAATAAAGTTTGCTGATAATAATTTAATACATTTTTTAATCAACAGTAATATTTTAGTCAATAAGAGAGGGAAATAAATGCAGTCATTTCTAGAGATGAGCAGATATGTCTTGCTGAAGCACAAACCCACTCAACACTTTTGGGTTTCAAATTGAGAACAGACATGTGCTATAAATTCTGTTAAATTCTGTCAAAACATGAGATCAGAATAACTTATTTTTTTATTTATATTATCTTGCTATTTCCTGAAGTTGGGGTATGCATTACTTCTAAATGAAAATCTATTATTTTTATAGCATGCTAGCTATAATTGGTTAATTAGTTAGTTAATTATTTCAAATTATATTGCCTAACAACAATAAAAATACTTCAAAAAAGACAGATAAAAGAAAGACAGAAATAGAATAATTATGAAATGATACTGAGTTTGAAGAGAAAAGAATGGTGGGGTCACTTTAGTAATCTACCATTAGCAAAGGCTCTAATTCATCGAACATTGTGAGTTTTATTGTACTATAGAATTTTTATTGAAATATTGTTTATTTCATGAGAAAATGTGTGGAATTAATTTACTTTTTATTACTGTTTAAAGTATCACTAGACAGAATAAGTTCAATTCCACAAGCTTAAGATAATAATCTATATATCTCAATCTGAATTTCTAGAACTTCTAAAACAGGTGCTAGACATAAGTTCCTGTGAGGTACAATATCCTCCCGAAGAAACAATTGCCTAATCCAAGATTTACACCTAATGTTTTTGTCTAAGAGTTTTGTAGTTTTAGCGCTTACATGTAGCTTTTTAATCTATTCGATATAATTTTTATATATGGTATGAGGTAGTAATCCTACTTCATTCTTCCAAAAGTTGTTCAGCACCACTCATTGAAAAGATTATTTTCTCCTCACTGAATTTTCCTGGCATTTTTGATGAAAATCAACTGACTGCAAATGTAGAGGTTTATTTCTGATCCTTAGTTCTGTTCCACTGATCTGTATCTCTATCCTTATGCTAACACCACAATGTCTTGTTACTGTAGCTTTGAAATTGAAAAGTGCGAGTCCTCTCCAACCACTTTTTTGATTACTTACACTATCACCAAAAGATTTAATCATGTATCCCTCAATATACATATATTCATATTTAGTGTATTTTTATAAATATAGATTTATAAGAAGTATTGATATATTAGTTTATAAATAGGATAGATACATTAATATACTAGATTGTATATAATATAAAGCTAAAAACTGAATTTAAATGAATACGAGTTAAACAGTATTTTAAAAATAATATTAAATGTTATTTTATAGAAAATTGGCAAGTAAATTTCTATGCCATTTAGGGTTTTGTTTTACAAACTAATCAAAGGTATTTCATATTTTAGGTTTAAAAAACTGGCATCAAAATTTCCCAAATCTTTTATATTATTAATAAAAAAAAACAATTTTAAAGTATATTATTTTATCTATATCACATCTATAAAACTTCTATTTAGTGTATATTTTTAATATCTGACATTTTTGTCACTCAGTATTATGGTTATAAAATTTACCCATGATGATGTCTATAGCTGTCATTTATTTTCAGTCTTTTTTGCATTTTATTGTGCATATAAAAAATTATTAAACTATTTGGTTTGTCTCTACTAGTTTTATTTTAAAAATGCTGCTCTGCCAACATCCTAGTAAATGCATCTTGGTACATATGTGCAAGAATATTACTAGGGAATATACCTGGAGGGGGAGTTATTGGATCATATGATACATGCCTCTTTAACTCTGCTAAATATGACCAAATTATTTTCCAAAGTACCTGTACTGATCTACACTACCACAGGCAATGTGTGGGACTTCTCATTGCTGTATAGCCTTCTTTATTTATTTTTAAAGAACAAAAAAAATCGTTTAAAAGATGATTACTGAGCTTCATATAATTGATTCAAATTTTAAAGAAAAAAGCGAGGAAATGTTTTTCTTTATAAGGGCAATGTGGCCAAAGTGGTTTTGAATTTTATATTTTTAAAAGAAAATTGAGTTTACCTATGGATTATTAAAATCTTGTGCCTCAATAGTTAAAAATTTCTGAAGCCTAGAAAACCTTTTTTTTCTTCATTTGTTACTTAAACATTTATTGATTTTCCTTGCTCCCTTCTAGTGCCAGGTGCTGTTCCTACTGAATCCATCCAAGGAAGTACCTTTGAAGAGAAGATATTTCTTCAGTGGCGAGAACCAATTCAAACATATGGTGTCATCACTTTATATGAGGTAGTATATACATTTATTAGTAATTTAATTTTTTATTATAATTTCTATGGTAGCTAGATTAGTATTTAAAAATGCATAATGGCATTCTGTCTTTTAAGAGTTTAATGCTTTCAATAGTTATAATGGTTACTGTATAGAAGCGATAAAATTAAAATGAGTTTTTTTATTACTTTCATGTATACAGTACATTGGTTAGACATTTATATAGCTTATAAAATGATCCCCCTAATTGCTCTTTCTCTCCTCTGGGTCTCTACCTAACGATTACATTAATGTTGACTGCATTACCTATGCCATGTTTCCCATCCCTGTGACCATCTATCAACTACTAACTTGTATTTCTTTAAACCTTCACCCCATTCCCAACCCTCCTCCCCGCTGGCTGTCACCAGATTGTCCTCCATATTTGTGAGTCTATTTTTGATTAGTTTGTTCTTTTTGTTCCTTAGATTCCACATATAAGTAAAATCATATGGTATTTATCTTCTGTCTGACTTATTTCACTCAGCATAATAACTTCTAGGTCCATCCATCTCATTGCAAATGATAGAATTCCATTTTTTTAATGTCTGAGTAATAGTCTGTTGTATATATGAACCATAACTTTTTTATCCAATCATCTGTTGATGGGCATTTAGGTTGCTTTCATATCTTGGCTATTGGAAATTGTGCTGCCATAAACATAGGGGTCCATAGATCTTTACAAATTATTGTTTTGGTTTTCTTTGGATAAATACCCAGAAGTGCAATTGCTGGGTCAAAAGATATATCCATTTTTAATTTTTTGAGAAACCACCAGACTGTTTTCCATACTGGATGTACCAATTTTCAATCCCACCAACAATGTATGAGAGTTCCCTTTTCTCCACATCCTCACCAACATTTGTTGTTCTTTGATTTATTGATGATAGCCATTCTGACAGGTGTCAGGTGATATCTCATTGTGGTTTTAATTTGAATTTCTCCGATGATTAGTAACCTTGAGCATCTTTTCATATGTCTATTGGCCATCTGCATTTCCTCTTTGGAGAAATATCTGTTCAGGTCTTCTGCTCATTTTTTAATTGGATTGATTGTTTTTTTGTTGTTGAGTTGTATGAGTTCTTTATATATTTTGGATACTAACCTCTTATCAGATGTATCATAAGCAAATATCTTCTCCCAATGAGTCTGTTGTCTTTTTATTTTGTTGATAGTTTCCTTTGCTGTACAAAAACTTTTTAGTTTGACGTAGTCCCATTTGTTTATTCTTTCTTTTGTTTCCCTTGCCCGGGGTGATATATTCAACAAGAAATTACTGTTAGCAATATCAGAGAGTTTACTGTCTATGTTTTCTTCTAGAAGTTTTATTGTTTCTCAGTTTTACATTTAAGTCTTTAATCCATTTTAAGTCTTTTCTTGTATATGGTGTAAGAAGGTGGTTCAGTTCTTTTTTCTTTTTTCTTTTTTTTTGCATGTATCTGTCCAATTTTCCCAACACCATTTATTGAAGAGACTGTCTTTACTCCATTGTATGTTCTTGCCTCCTTTGTCATATATTAAGTGAGTGTGTAGGCATTGATTTATTTCTGGGCTCTCTATTCTGTTTCATTGACCAATGTATCTGGTTTTATGCCAGTACCATGCTGTTTTGGTTACTGTAACTTGTAGTATAGTTGGATATCAGATAATGTGATACCGCCAACTTTGTTCTTCTTTCTCAAGATTGCCATGGCTATTTGGGGTCTTTTATGGTTCCAAATAAATTTGGGAATTATTTGTTCTAGCTCTCTGAAAAATGCCATTGGTATTTTGATAGAAATTGCATTGAATTTGTAGATTGCTTTGGGTACTATGGCCATTTTAACGATGTTGATTCTTCCTACCCATGAACACAGTATAAGCTTCCATTTATTTGTACTTCTTCCATTTCTTTTTTCAATGACATAATTTTATGAGAACGTGTCTTTTACCTCCTTTGTCTTTCTTTATCTCTTATTATAAACTTTGTTTTAAAGTATATTTTATGTGATGTAAGTATCACTACCCTGGCTTTTTTTTCATTTCCATTTGAGTGAAATATCTTTTTTCATCCCTTCACTATCAGTCTGTGAGTGTCGTTTGATCTGAAGTAGGTATCTTGTAGACAGCATATGCATAAAATGAGTTTGTGAATTATGTATATTTTCAGGATTCATATTTATAATGATTGAGATGTTTTCCAAATTATATGCTCTTACATGTAAAGATACAAAAAAAAATTTTTAAATCATCTTTATTAAAAACAATAAGTATTTTGTAGTGTACATTGATTAGGAGGGAACCACAGAATCCTATTCTTGCTAACTTTAAAATATTTTACTACTGAATTATAGAAGACTGCTGATTATCCAATTAGCAAAGTCAATAGATGTCGTCTCAGAAGTAACAATAGAATAATGCCTTTTGGTTTCTTCGTATTAGCACAACACACTTTAGACTTCTGTGACATAGTTTGTCTACTGAGGCATATCAAATGGTTGAATGATAGCAGAGAAGAATTTGATGAATTGTTCGAAGAAGAAAGTAATAGCAAGCATGAGGTGACAGTCATCACATCTGTATGAGCATCATTTCACTATACCCATTGTCATAGAAACAAGCAGGTACATTTTTTTTAGGTAGCATTTATTTGAATGCAAATTCAACAAAATTATATGTTGTTAGGCTTCTAAAATTCGCGACAGTTCCTCCTATGGCACCTCTGCTTGAATACCTTTCAGAACTACTGACAAAAGCCTGAGCAGATTAGCTGTCAGACAGTAATCACTGGTAAACCCCTTCCCTGACCCAACTAGCCTCACATTGATGTTTCCTTATATCTTTTGAAAATTGGTATTGAAATGCAAAAATAAATAAATAAAATAAAATAAAATTGTTGTTAATTGAAAGCTAAACAAAGTAAGATAAAAGATAAAAGAAAATTACTTTCATGTTTCGTTATCGAGGCTGTTCATTGGCTGCTTCATTGTAAAAGAATTGAATTTTATGAAAATTCATGGCTCACCTTCTATAGAGCTAAGTTTTATAATTAAATCAAACAAGTTCCTATTTGTTTCCTCAGTGAACAGAATCTTTTATTTGATATTTTTTGGCCCCATGACCATTTTCAGGTCTCAGGTTTGGGGATTCTTGCCATCAAGAATAACAGAATTTTTTTTTTACCAGAAAAGATACAGTTTTCGAAATCCATGTTTAGTTTCAAGAAATAAGTCCACCTGTCCTAAAAGCCACATGTTAGTATCTGGACAAACAGAAAATAGCCAAATTCTTTCTTGCTGATCTCACTGAACATATATCTTTGTGTAACAAGTAACTTTTCTGACCACCAAATCTTTCTCTCTGTTTTCTCCATTTTTTCTAGAAGTAGGAAGGAAGGAGTTCCAGGTTACTCAAGGTAGGCCTTAGATTGGGGCCTCAGGAGGGAGCTCTTCTTTAGCTAAGAAGCACTCTACTATGATTCACCCAGCCCGTGCCAGAGCTGACGATAGACATAGCTTACTCCTGTAGCCAAGAACTGATATTTAACTAGACTTGGTCACTCCTGTGGAAGACTACAATCTCCTTGGACAAACATCATGCTAAGGAAATAGAACAGTTGCCCAAAAAGAAGCAGGGGCCTTAGGAACAGTATATTCTGTCATAGAAACAGATTTGATTATAGGTAAAAACTGGAAGGAAAGGTAAATTATCGTAGTTGAAAAAGCTTAGTAATAAATGATGCAGGTGATTTTTTAGGCAGGGAGCACACTTGGATAGTTTTTGAAGGAAAGAAGAAAAACAGATTGAGTGTTGTAGTTGTAAATGAGTATTCTGTAGGTTCAGGTTATTCTTAAGTTCTCTACCTCTTATGAAAGATATACCAATCATTAATGACTAGAAAATGCTGACAATGTCATTTTTTGCCAGGAGTTTTGGCAGTTTACAGCATTAAAGCATTCTTCTGGTCTTATTCTGTGCCCTCTCCTTTGTATTCCCCTGATGCCCATCTTCAGCCTCTCAAACTAGCCTTTTCTTTCCCTTCTCCCTGCCTTTGTTCTACTCCAGCCCTTCTCATACCTTACCTCCCGATCAGCCATTTAATTTTATCAGGGTCATCTTCCTGAAACCTGGACTGATACTTATAATAACTATCAAAATTTTTATTTTATGAAATTTTAATTGTAATATTGCTCTCTGAAAGAATATTTTAAGTAAGAAGTATTAAAAATAAAATGTTCTTGTTTCTCAATTTTACTTTTCAGAGGTAATTATTGTTAACAACTAGATGCCTGTCCATGCAAAATTTTGCAAGATAGAAATCTTAGTGTAAGTTTATTTGTGAATGTAGATGGATAAGATTTAATAAATGTTAGCAAGCCCACACTTTATTACAAGAATAATATGCCATATAAGACCTGTACCTCACATCATACAAAAGTAAATACCAAGTAGATTTATGATATACACACAGAAATTAAACTATAAGAACTTATAAGGAAAATAAGGAAGATGTTTTTGTAATACAGTTGTACCCTACACAACACGAGGGGCACCAGCAACCTCACAGACGAAAATCCACATATAATTTTGACTCCTTCAGAACTTAGTAGTCGTCCCTTGGTATCTGAGGGAGATTGGTTCTAGGACCCCCTGTGGATACCAAAATCCTTGGATGCTCAAGTCCCTGATGTATAAAATGACATAGAACAACAATTCATTGAGTCAATCCCTACATCCATGGATTCCCAACCGCAAATTGAAAATATTATTTTTAATCCTTGGCTGATTGAACCCATGAGTGAGAAACCTCCATAGGCCAACTGTGTGTGTGTGTGTGTGTGTGTGTGTGTGTGTGTGTGTGTGTGTGTGTATTTTAGGCGAGGCAACCTTGATTGACCTCACCGATTGCAAGGACCTTGTCAGTTTACAATCCCTTATTTTTTTATTTTTTACGCCTAGAATACCTAGTCTTCTTAGGTGGTCTCCCATCCAAGTACTAACCAGGCCCAACCCTGCTTAGCTTCCGTGATCAGATGGGATCGGGCTTGTTCAGGGTAGCATGGCCGTAGACTTCAACTGTATATTTTTGACAAAAATCCTCATAAGTGGGTGGACCTGCAGTTCAAACCCATGTTGTTCGAAGTTCAACTATTTATCTTTTTAAGCTTGATGTAAAACACAAAAATCATTTTAAAAAGATTGACAGATTTGGTTATATAAGAATTTAAACTTCCAAATGCTGTAAGATACCATGAAGAAAGTCTAAATACAAACAGAAGACCTGGGAAATTATTTTCAACATTTATAGCAGTGAACAGGCTGGTAGCTATAATATACAGACTTGATACAGATTAATAAGAAATAGACAGAACACTCCATTAGAAAAAATAGACAAAGAATAAGAGGAGACAACTCATAGAAAAAAATCCAAATGTCATGTATACATGTGAAAAGATACCTACCCAACTTTGCTCATGATTGAAATGAAATAAAACAAGTGTTACAAGAAGTTTAAGTTTGTGTAATATCAGATGTTATGCCGTGATGCAGAGAAATGTGAATGTGCAGACTATACATTCTGCAACCTCGTATTAGGCAATTTGGAAGTATTGATCAAAATTTAAACATTGCATATCAAGCTTATATCTAGAAGTTTATCAGTCATAATATTCCCAAATGCACAGGAATATATATATCTAAGTGTTTTCATTGCAAATCACTAAATTTATATAGCCCTAGGTTGCCTAGTGAGTAAACTCCTGGTCATGAGAGTTAATACATCAACCGGCTTTTTTTATTATTATTTAACATATGTTAAAGTATTGGAAGAAGACAAAAGTATAAAAAGTACTGCCCCTTGTATACTAGAATAACTAACTATAGAGAAAATGAAATAAATACCAAATGCAAATCCATTTAACATGTGACTGGAGTATAGAGTGCACGCAGTGTTGCTTGTGCACATAGTAAAGTAGAATGGTCTAGACTTGTCGGATGAGTGAGGCATTGAGAGAGCAAGAGGTGAAGGAAGACACTTCAAGATTCCAAGCTTGGATAACTGGGCTCAGTTAATCATTATTGACTGAACTAAGTAATAGTATCGAAATAAATAGAATTTAGAGACCAAGTTAAGAACTCTGGCTGCAATATTAGAGGCCTTGCATGTTCTAATCCCAATTAACATTTATTACTGCATCTCCCATTGTTTTTCCCTCAAATTTAATAAGCCATGTATATAGAATTTTTTTCTCCAAGAACTTTCTGAGCCATTATACCCCCCTGCTTTTGTTTATACAGTAGACCCCCTTATACAGTAGTCTCCCCTTATCTGAGAGAGCTATGTTCCAAGAGCCACTACCCTCTCCCCAGTAGATGCCTGCATCCACAGATTGTACTAATCTTAAATATACTGTATTTTTTCCTATACATACCTTTTCACGTAAAGTCTTCTCTCAATTGTCAGTATCACTAATCTTGCACTTTGAGGCCACTTTAAGTAAAGTAAGGGTTACTTGAACACAAGCACTGCACTACTGCAACAGTCAGTCTGATAATTGAGATGGCTACTAAGTGACAAATGGGCGGGGGGCATGCACAGTGTGGAGACAGTGCACAAAGGGATGATTCACGTCTCCAGGCCAGATGGAGCAGAATGGTGTAGATTTCATCACACTACTTAAAACAACACGCAATTTAAAACTTATGAATTGTTTATTTCTGCGTTTTTCCATTTAATGTTTTCAGACTATGAATGACCATCACTAACTGAAACTGCAGAAAGCCAAACCGAGCATAAGGAGGGTCCACTGTATCCTTTCTTCCACCTGATCTCTCCCCTCCATTCTCCTCCTATCATATTTCTTCTTATCTTTCAGTATTTCGTTCAAATATTGTACTTTCCCCTGAAGTATCCTAGGTCCTTTCCTCCCCTGAAATCAGGTTTAATTCATTCTTTTGATTGCTTGGACCTTGATTAAAGGATTATATTTAAGACTGACTGGAATTATAATCAACTCACATTCCCTAGAAGAGTTTGATTTCCTCCCTGGTCAGAGATTGCATGTTATTCCATTTTGTTTTTCTATGAATCTTTCAGTTTAGAATTTGAGACTTTAAGTAGAGGAGAGGAAAATAATTTTTTAATAATTCAGACACGTACATGTAAACCAGAAATCATCCAATATAAGCAGCAGTTGACTGCATCTCACCTGAATTTACGCCTCCCCCCACACACACACATATTTTGGTTATGTGTCAGTTAATTTTTGACTGGGCCATCTCATAAAATTACCCTGACCCTACAGTAGAACATCAGTGTTCTATATAGAGGCTTCATTAAAATTGCCCTTGGCTAGTGATACAGTGCAAGTGTGAAAACAGTTCCAAACTTTTCTTCTGGGAGTTTCCTACTGCTTTTCCACAGCCCAGTACTTAATAGGCACTTAATAAACATTTGTTGGATGAACAAATGAACAAAATAGGTGCCAAAAGGTCATGTTACATTTGAGTTTGAGCGTGGAGGTATATTTTGGTGCCCTACAGAAATACTGCTCAGGTGAACAGGTGTTTATTAAACAGTGCAATTCTAGAGTTAGACTGACCGTATTCCTGAGAAGCTTTTCTTCTGGTATTCAAACTCCCAGAGCTCCGATTGGTTTGAGGGAGATCAGTGAACTTCCTGACATTTTGTGTCCACATATACATGACATATTTGTTTGTTAGATATTTGGTAAAAGATGAGGGAGATGATTCATCATTTCAGGAGTACATTAATTAGTGTGTATGTGCATTTTTATGGGTGGGAGAGAGAGAATCTATTAATTGTAACAAATTATAGAAGGGCTGTGACTGAAATACAGTTACAAACCCCCAGTTTAGCTTATCCTGCATGACCATGGTTAGAGGAAGTACACGCTCATCAGCCCATCTTGGGGTACAGAGCACTGTGCGGTATAGCCCCTTTCCACTTCTCCAGCCGCGCAGGGACTACACTCACCCTGCTCACTGGGCTACAGCCACATAGGCCTTCTTTCTGTCCATTAACTGCCCGAACACTCCTGCTTCACAGCTTTGGTTCATGCTATTCTTTCCCAAACTCTTGGCGTGTTGGCTCCTTCACAAAGTTCAAGTCTCTTCAGATTAAATGTCATCTCTTCAGTGGATCTTACCGCAACCATTCTAAATGGCTACAGATGTTCTCCTCTTTCCCCACAACATTCTTTATCTTAGCATCCCATCTGTTTTTCCTACAGAAGTTAGTGTTTTTAATTTAATTTCATTTGATTAGTAATTTACTTATTGTCTCTCACCCACCCCAGTCTATATATTCTTAGCTATCTGAGGGCAAGGCCCATGTCTGCCTGCTGACCACAGAGTGTCGATGTTCAATTAATCAATATTTGAATGGAAGGAATGAATTTGAGTAGGTAGTTTGAATTTGAGTAATTTTAGTTAATTAAAATTAAATTTCAAGTTTCCTACCAGAAAACATAACTCTATCATGTTCCAGGCAGATGAAAGTTAACGAGCAAAGCGATGTAAGAAAAGCCCAGTAACTATGTGTGGTACAGTAAATCTGTGTCCCCTACCCAGGACAGACAGTAATACCATGTCATCATATCAAGTATTTAGAAATCAGTTTGGGGAAGATGTAAGCAGATCTTAAACACAAAGTTAGGGAGTTTGGACTTTGTCCCACATGCATTTGTTTCCCATTAAAGTTCTTATTAAGATAATAAAATGAACAAGAAGATTAACCTAGCTCTGGTGGGCAGTGCTAGTCTTTATTTTAATTATATTGTGTCATAATTATTGAATTGCTTATCTCTTTCGCCACCAGACTATGGCCTCCTACAGGGCAAGGTACCCAGTCTGAATCACCATATGAGACCCCAGCTCAGAGTACAGTGCTTGGTACATAAGGAGGCATGCAATTAATATGTTTCAAATGGGGGACTAAATGAATAAATAAACTTTGGGGAGCAGTTGTGCTACCATAGCTTAGATCTTTCTTCTCTGAACCACCCTTTTCTCCGGGGGTATCAGAATGGAGGATCGGGTAAGCACTGAGCACACAGCAGTGGCGTTGCTAAAGTACCTCCAACAGCAGCTGGTGGCAGACATGGTCTTGTCTCTTGACTCAGAGTAACCTCATGAGGGAAATATGGTAGAGGGTTAACAACAGATACGCTGCCTGACTCTGAGAGTGGCATACACTGCAGTGATTAATATATACAGCAAACATTTTCTTGCCAAAGTTTAGTTGATTCAATCTAAATATTCTTTCAGAGAGGACTCCTTAATTATAATGACATGGTATAAATATAAGAAGAAAGAATGTCAATTATCACTTTCTATAATAACAGTGTTAGTGTTCATGCACATAAATTATAAGTAAGTTTACCTATTTAAAAGCAAGAAAAGTGCTCAGTTTTGCAATTTAAAACTTTGAATATGCCACATTTAAAAGTTATGTCATTATAACCGGTAGAAGTTAGTAATCACCACTAAAATGCATATTCTTAAATAGTTGATGAACTACTTATAGTAAAATCCTTTAAAATTCATTTGAAAGGGCAAAATTTAAAGGCACCTATGTTATATTTATTTGCATGCATTTCAGACTCATCCAATGTGCTTTGAACACTTATTATGTAGCAAATATCGTGAAAGCTTCTAGAGTCGCACTGTTTGAAATAGCAGTTCCTAGTCATGGGTGGCAATTTAAATTTAAATTTTATTTAATTAAAATTAAATTTCAAGTTCCTCAGTCTCACTAGCCACATTTCACGTGCTCGATAGACACTTGTGGCTACTTGCTACCACATTCGACAGTGCAGAATAGAACACTTAGATAACAACAGAAAGTTCTATTGCACGGCTATAAAGAAAAGATGTAAATATGACCCATCATGAGGGCAACAGTCATAGCATCAGGAGCTACTGACACGTGTCTAGGGTTTATTTTTGGAGCTGATATCTTTGCCCACATTGAAAAAAAAAAAAAAAAACTGAAAAGTGTCCCTGTTCTCAGTAGACAATAATCCTACTCAGTGCTAAATCCACCTGTGGTCACTAGATGAGCGATGAGGTCTTACCCTTGTCAGGTTCTTATCTGTTTGAGCTAGTTGTATGTTTTATTATTTCGTTTTAAACCAGCTGCAATGTAGTTTTCCAAAATGACATTCTGAAAGCAAGCAACTTCAAAGTATAAGCTTAGACCCAAACCCATCCTTTATGTTCTAATCTACTAGCTATAAGTTCCTCTGCCTATAAAAGTAATAACTCATAACAGTTTTGGCTGAGTTCCTGCGCCTCTTCACTGGATCCAGGATTTGAAGAGTCTAAGTGAATAGGAGAGTTTATCATACACTATCTGACAGTGCATACATCAGAAGGGTTTATTGGATAAAGATGCAATCTTGGACTATCTGCTCCAGATATTTCATCATATTCTTATTCTCTTGCAGATCACCTACAAAGCAGTCAGTTCCTTTGACCCAGAAATAGACTTATCCAATCAAAGTGGAAGAGTTTCAAAACTGGGAAATGAAACCCATTTTCTGTTCTTTGGACTGTATCCAGGGACAACATACTCCTTTACCATCCGAGCTAGCACAGCTAAGGGTTTTGGACCTCCAGCAACAAATCAGTTCACAACCAAAATATCAGGTATTATACATTATGAGTTATGTCTTTTATCAGAAGTGGCATTTTGTATTTCAAGTATGCAAAGCTTACCCAAACTTACACATTGTATTCAAATGAATATTTTTGGATGTCTGAAAATCAGACTCATGGGATTAAATGAAATACTGTAAATATTTATAATTTAGGAGCTTATGGTTCCTCCTGTGTTAAAAAGTAGCTACTATTTCAACAGTTTGCTTTGGAGGCTTGGACATGAGCAGAAAGTTCTATTCTGTGCACTCTCATCCCCTTCGTATTCCCAAGTTACCAGAGCAGTAGTGATGGAAAAAATCTCTGTAATGAGCAATGAGGGATTGAGTGTTCAACAGAAAGACAGCATTTAATGGAGTTCGCTGCCAGAAGGATCAACCTTCCGTGGGACCTTCATCATTAGTAGTTTCACATCCTACAGAGAGAGTGGACAACAGAGGGGGTGGCACTAGCCACTGATGGCCTCCAGCTTTTTGCTTGTATAAACTCAACTACACCATCCAAGAAAAGATATAACTTGAGAAATATTTCTGGGCATATGCAACTGTGCAGAAAATGTCTTTGTGCTTCAGACTAGAGGGGATGAATTGCCATCTGGTATGGGATATATAACAGCAATAAACACATTCCATGGACATTTTCTTTTTCCATATTTTCCCCTTCGGGTATGGGTAAGGATGTATTTGAATTGAAGCTTTGACTGTTTTGGCTGGGGGTAGAGGAGCAGGAGGTGGGTGAAGGAGGTAGCTCTTTAAATCAGTCAGGGGTCGCTAGATATTTAGCTTGATTTATATATATATTGTCTCTCTTAGTTTTCTAAAAGTTTTTGTTTGGAATTGAAGGAATGAAAATACAACTAGAATACTACTGTAAGTGTTCTGCTAGGTTTTGAGGGAAGGAGCTTTGGGATTTCTTTAAACAGTTACAACTTAAGGGGAAAGTTTTTGTTGTGTAAGATTTTATTTATGAGCACAAACTTGAAGTTTAATATACACTTGATATTTAATATAAAACATTAGGTTATAAGAACAGTATGGAGAGTTGGAAAAAAAGAAGATCTTGGGAGGTTAGGAAAATGACATAGATTTTACAGATGAATGAATAGAAAGACCACTGGGCTTGGAAACAGAAATTATGGGTTCTAGTTATAATTTCTCCACGTACTTCCTCTCTGATGTTGATTAGGTGAATTGACCTCCTGATATAAATTAAGATAGTATTGTCTGTTGAATGAATTTATCATGGAGATTTAAAGAACAAATGTATACCTATGTGTATACCTCTATCCCCCTTTATAGGTAATTTTCTCCTATGGATACCATATCGAAAGATCGTTATCTTAAAGAGGGTATTCTTTTAGAAAAAAATAATTGACTTTTACTATTTTTATTAAATAAAAATTCTGGTTGATATGGGTTCTGAGCACTGCTAGCCCAAGTTCATGCAATTCTATCCAAAAGCAAAGAAAGCTGACATTTTGATTAGCCTACATAGGCTCATGAAGAATAACTATTTGATTTTTATAGTTCAAAAAAATTACAATTTATGGGCCACCGTTTCCTACTTTTATGGGCCTCAGATAGAGAACTATTCTCTATATAAGATGTAATTCTGTATTATGAATTGGAGTTAATTTTTAATAGAATTGGAGTTAATTTTTAATGCTGAGAAAATCCAATAAATGGAACTGAGATATAACCCGTGTCTTTACATAAAAGCTCTTTATATGTAAGAGATTTTTAAAAACTATATTAGCAAAAAAATGATCTCTAGCGTTCTCATCAGGTACCTATACCTGGGACGTGAGAGGGCACGTGGGTCGTGAAAAGACTGCGTTGTCCTCTCATCCCAGCCTTCATGAAATGATTTCTCTTGTCCATGATGATGACAAAATTATCCGAGTTTTGTTGTCGTCCTCTCTTAATGAGACTTAACAATCTACAAAGAATGCCAGGAAATGGTCTTAGAAACAGGATTCACATTGGGAAGAGAACTAACATTCGTAGAATTATATTTGCCAGGCTCTCTTTATCTATTAACTCTTTGAATTCCCACAATAACTTTAAAAAGTAATTTCTCCTATTTTGAAAGCTGAGTAAACTAAAGCTCCAGAGATAATTAGTGTACCTAAGCTCTTATGCTGGTTAAAACAAAGCAGAACAAAAAGGCAAACCCATGACTTTCTTGTTTCTATTCCCGTATCTTCTCCACTGTGGTGCTTTCCCTGAGGGTCAACCAGTGGTCACTCATCTCAGCAAGCCTCTCTGGCTCCTGCGGTTCTCTTCAAATCTCCGGATGGATCTTTGGTACACAAAAAGCCTTGACTTAGATGGAAGAACTGTAAAGTTCAGTTTTATGATCCTAGTAACTATTTCTTAATATGCATTTAAAGTGTATTTTTTTTTGAAGAAAAGCATACCTACAGAAAAGCACACAAATTATATGTCCAGCTCAGTGAGTTTTCACAAGCTCATTTACACCCATTTAGCAATAATCCAAACAGAAATTTGAGAAATAGAATATTACAAACACCACACAAGCCCCCCTCGTACCCTCTCCCAACTTAAACTCTGGAATCAAAGAAGAAGTCAACATATGCTGGTTTTAGCAGTTGTCCCTGATATTCTGTATAGAGTAGATACATAAAGACTGCTCGTGGTCAGTTGATAGCTGCAATTTAATCCAAGGTCACTATGTTCTTAATGTTCTTTGTAAATTAAAGTAGAAAGAAAACTGAAAAGGTAAACCAGAAATAACGCACCTCCCATCTTATTCATTTTTTCCTCAGCACCCTCTATGCCGGCTTATGAACTTGAGACCCCTTTGAATCAAACTGACAATACAGTGACAGTCATGCTGAAACCTGCACACAGCCGAGGCGCGCCGGTCAGGTACTGAGCAGAGAAGGGGTGGGCTGGCTCTAGAGGGTTGAAAACTAAAATCAAATTGATTAATGTCTTGCATTTGTTTTCTAGGGATTTGCTACAAACCTCAGTCAGCATGTAAACCCATGTCTTTATTAGCTCTAATTGAAAGAAATGACTGAGGGAAAGGAAAGTGCTTTGATGTGGGGTGATCTGAGTATTGTGTAAAGAGTTTGATTCTGATGCAAGTGGGTTGTTCTTTGAAGATAAGGAACAAAAGCCCCAGTCTGTTGAAAAGTGACTTTACTTCTAAAGGTAATTGCTCGCAGCAATTTAGTTACCCAAGGGCACTTGGCATTTTTATCCTGAGCTCTATTTTTTAAATGGACCTTTTTGTTTGTTTGTTTACCTGGGGTTTTAAGTCAGTTAACTTTTAGTAACTTGGCTAATTTCTCAATTGAATATGCAATGTATAATTTTTTTTTAAAGAAACTTGATTGGAAAGAGTATTGTGAAGTCTTTATGTGAACAGATTTAAGTTTATTACCAATATGTAGGTCTCATTTCACATTCCATGATGATTTATATAGAAATTACAAAGCGTAACTTTTAAAGTGAATGAATAAAATAAATTTATTCTTCCTAGGAAGGAGCAAATGAATGCCTGAATAACTCTTGAATATGAACTTGTCATAAGTTCATTAATCTATATAAATGAATTTTCTACTTGTTTCCAAGGGATTTAGATATTTTGTATTATCAGAAGTGATTTCCTTCAAAATAACCTATTATTTTCAATAGCATACTCCAAGGAAACATTTACATTCACAATTAAGGCCATATAGGATTTGTTTCTGTGTTCCTTTTGTAGAATTTTATTTTATTAACCTTTTGAAACCTGGCTCTATTTGATCATGTTTTCACTATAGTATCATGGGGCAATCAGTTGGACTTCTTTCTTTCCTATAAGAAATATACAAGTTTCAATCTACAGAGTCAAGAGTAAAAACAATAATGTTAGTTGATAATGAAATCAAATTAGACTGGGATCACAGAAATTTAATTTAAATATCTATAAAATTTTATGAAACAATTTTTAATTTACTCTGTTGACTTAACATAGCTCATGTAGGAGATTTAGGATTGCTATTTGTAAGTGCAGTTTGTGAGAATACTATGAAATATGTAAAAGCTCTATTCCAAATTTAAGATATTGCTGCTAGAAAAATGATGCCTCTGATACCACCAGGCCCTTTGGGTTGATTTGTGTGTGTGTTGAGGGGTTGCACTGCTCTGAATGACCCAAGGTACACTCATTAGATGGCTGTCCAAGACCCAAGTGTACCTGGCCACGAGTCAGACTTTTTTCACTCTAGAAAGCTGAATTATTATTAAGTGAAAATTGATGCTCTGTCTGTGGCCTTGGGAGTATCATTTTTTTCCAACCAATTTAACAGTTGCCCAGATTCAGCAATAATGGTCCATTAAGACAGAAGCCAGTGTTCTACTACAGAAGCATCACGATAAAATGAAAGGATAGAGGTCACTCACTTTCAGTGCCTCCAAACTGAAGGAAGCTGAAACCCTAACCATTTCTCCAAACAGCCTGTTATTCCCTATTCTACTTTATTTTTATATAAACTCCTTTTGTACATTTTCTATTCTTGTTGCATTATTCCTTCAAATGCTTTCAGTCAGATTTCTACCACGTCTTTGTATAAATCTTTGCAACTCTGTTTTCAAATAATATTCCTTTGGACAGTCAATGTTAGCCTTCTTTCTCAAACCCCTTCCCTTATCTGTTTAACGTGTCATTTGCATTCCAAATGACTATTCATATTTTCTATCGCGTGTGTCGCTAAGGCATGATTTTGTTGTTGTTTTCATGTAAACCTTTCTAGTTGTTTTTGGAGACTTTGATGCCTTACTAGTTAGTTAATTATAGATATCCTCTGACATCTTATTTTTATGTCCATACAAATACAGATTCAAATGCTAGTCGCAGTGTCCAAAATACATAGTTTTCACCACAGGTCTTATGTCATTTTATCAGGCCCAGATCACTACCTCTGCTAAGATTTCAGTTTATGTCGTCGTATCCTCTTTCACAGTTGTCATAATGCCTTATTTTCCAGGTTCGACACTGTTCTGCTTTGATTAAACATTATCTTGTTTTTGGTTAAACATTCCTTGAATTTGACAGGGTCACTTTGCATTCTGCCTCTATTATACCTTCTTCCACAATGTTAGCATCATAAAATTAACAAATTTATTATCTATGTTCATCATCTAAATCCATAATGCTAGAATCAAGATCAACTCTTGCGAGACACCATTCAGTAAGCATTACAAGGACATCACTACAGATACCACCTTTAGTGGGAAGGATGCTTGTCTTAAATGGGTAAATTGTACTGGTACAAATTTGAGGAAGGAAATTATCTCAACCTCACCTGTCCAAAGATTATTATTTTATTATTATTATTATTCTTTTTTGCAGAAAAGTGAATATTCTCTTCAAGGAATTTATTATTATAGTACAACATAATAGCACTGATTATCTATTGAGTAAATGGAAGACCAATATATCTAGAAAGACTACTTTGGGAAAAAAAAAGTCCACAATACTCTCAAACTAAATGGGGTATATGAAAATTTTCAATTTCATTTAATGTTTAGAGAAATAAGAACTCTGATTAAGAAATCATAGAAACCTAAAATATAAAGCCATAATGTAGATTAAAACATTTGAACACATCTGGAAATTTGCAAAATGCACATGTAATCAAACTGCAGTACAAGAAAGCTTTTCCCAAATGATAAGATAAATACTAGAAGAAAGAGGGGAAATGGAAGCAAACATCTGTTTGCTTTCCTGGATTTTGCACAGTATTATGTGTTCAAAAATACTGTCATTGTGTGATTTCCAAAACCCATTCTTTCAATTGATTTGATTTTTCTTTAATCCATATTCAATGGTGTTGAAAATTCAGTCATACTTCATTTATGCACTTCACTAAGTTAGGTGGTTGTGTATTGATTCCACTACAAATACTCAGCTTGGTTAATGCAGATTCTTGAAATTGCACTAAACTCTCCATGTAAATGATTGCTGTCTTTTTATTGATCAACACATCAGCTCTGTCACATAAAATTATTTAAATCCTGACATGGCCAGGAAGAACACAAATTTCATCATTCTAACCAGTGAACTAGCACCTAGTATAGAATTTTAATATTTGTTTATAAATTCAGTTTTTTTTTCTTTAATAAGACAGGAAAAAGCTTATTTTTGTTTTACTTACTTAGAATCACCTCTTTTCTCTCTCTCTTCTCCTCTGCATTGTTTATTACATGCAGACTCAATCCAGCTGAGAAAATCCTTATAATTTGCCAGTAAAAGAGCAGCTCTAAATAAAAAATGAGTTTTAGACAGACTTGTGCTTTTCATGCACAACAAAAATTTTCTGTGACTTTATTATTGAGATACATATATATATAATCAACTGTATGCAACATCCCTCATTAATGATGTTTTATACCTTCTAATGGTCTATATGCTTGAGACTTAATCAAATTTTTGAACCTTAGGTGATTGTGTTTTCCAATGACTCTGATTTTTGTTCTTTAGGCATTGTTGCTTTAATTTGTTCATAGATGTTCTGGAGCTACATGTCTTCTTAATTAAAACTCGGTGCTTAATATGTTAATTAATTAAACATTCTGATATTTATTTCAGTGAAGTGTTAAAAGATTAAGTATTCATATTTTGATTTATTCATTCAGAAGAAATTATTGAGTGAGGAAAACATCTAATACAGTTGTCTGTCCATGAGAAGGGGAAGTGGGCAATAATCACATCTACAACCAAAACATTAAAATTGATGCCTTAAACATGTGAATGTAACTTTAATTTATGGCAGCCACTTTGTCTTCTAATGAAGATAGCCCCAATTATTTTGATGTTGTGCTTTTATTGTCATTGGTAACTTATTATACTATGGTTGTCCTAGCAACTGAATGCTTCCTCAACACTTACCTTTAAAAAGCAATTTGTGAATAGTTTCTGTTGCTAAGAATCAGGATCAAAATCTTAAAGCAAATGGGAACCTCATTACATTATGAATAGGGAAGAGATGAGGACATAAGGAATGGAAGAAATATTTGCTTTGCTTTTTAAAGGTTGTACCTTAGGTAAGTAAGATTTCAAATGAGATAGGAAATATTTCCTGTTAGTAAAAGGCAAGCATGAATGTTTTATTCATCCAGAACATTCTGATTAAAACAAAAAAAAAGACTTGTCTCATGTTGTAACTTAAGTTTCATATGTAAATCAAGAATTTACTTATTTTTATATAATATGTCCAGATTTTTATTAAATTGATTTTGCCTTGAATTCATTATCATGGTAGACTTTGCAAATGTCTATTTTCACATATCATTTATATATCATTTATCATTTTTTCCTATGTGAGGCTGCTTTGTCTCACATAGTTAACTTTTAATACCTGATTTACTCAAACTACTCATCAAATATTCTTTTGTAACAAATTAGAAATGTATTATAGAATGCTATTTTTTCTCATTATCAAGTGCTTTATCCTTTGAAAAATCCATACTGTATTCTTAGAACAAGATGAAGGACAAGTTTATATTCCAACAAGGATAAAGAGGCAGAACAGAAATTGCATTTATTTTAAGAAAATTTGTTATTTTATAAAAACGTTTGACTTGGTCCTGGAGCTAAATGGGATAGGAGATTTATTCTCCTTGTGAGCCATCAGTCTGCATTCATGTCCCCAGCTGGTTATCACACATCAGTTTTTGTTAAAGGGACTCAGCATGAGAGTGGGAGTCAGAGTGTCTGCGAAATGTATCACCTCAAATGGGACAGTGAAATAAATCTCTTGACAATAAAAACAAAGAAAGAGACCATTATTACTAATGAAAGGCAGAGCTAATCATACATTTTGGTTTAAGTGTTCTATATTAGGAATTACAGTTGTTGGCATTGGATTGAATATGGTTTGGAGTTTGATATTATGAAGTATGGACCGATTTTTTTTTTAAAAAATTTTAAAACGGCAATTATCTTTTTGGTTGTCTACCACCTGTATGTACAAGGAAAGACATTTTCACTCCATTAACACCACCTTCTTGGACATCCTATTCTCTTATCCTTTGAACATATCAACATTATAGGGTTTTTATGAAGATTAAATTAGGCAATGATTTTTAAAACACTTCAAACCATATTTCTCACATACTAAATACTATATATGTGTTTTTCTTGTGTAGCAGTCTTCAGACCATGTCCGAAGGTGGTTGTGTTGGTTCTTTTCGTAGGATCAGCTTTGGTCCTCTAACTTTTCCTTTGTGTGTCTGTTTTGTTCAAATCCGATATCACAAAAAAATCTAATTTTACATGAAATATAAATTAAAGATTTAACAATTGTCTATCAATAAAATCATGAATATAATAATTGATGTAAATTATGATATCTCTACTGAATTTTAAATTTTGATTGCATCTGGCTATCTGTATTTACGTATTTGCAAGTTTTTAGGAACTGATATAAATAGATAATGAACTCTCTCCAGGCCCCAATTCTATAGAACTCTTTAGTTCTATAGATTTAGTTCTAAAGTTTAGATGTTTCCCCGTTGACCCCTGAATCACTAACTAATCATGTTTACTATCAGCTCTACTGAAAAAACTTAACCATGAAACAAAAGGAAACTGATATGCTGTATATAACCACGCTATAAGTGAAGACCCATGAAGATGCAATGGGACGTGTCACTTGCTTGTCTCAGTGAAATCTCATGTTTTGTTCATGCTTGAAGAATCTGATTCTTCTTCCACTTTCTTCAGAGAAAGATATTTGTGATTCAAGTGCCATTTTGGGGTTATGTTAGAATCGAATTCTCGGATTCTACAAATTATCTTTTTAATCAGAATTGTTTTGTCCAAGAGTTCGATCTTGGCTCAGAGAGAAGCCACTTAAATAATGATTTGAAATATTTATTGTTATTGATTCACAAAAAGTTTATCTCTTTATTTTCTTGCTGTAATGACAATATTATTTTGAAATGGAAAAAATTACAGTGTAAACCCTCACAATGCAAGGTTTACCTTCAGATCCAAAGAGTCTATAATATAAATATAAAAGTAGCTTCATTTTAAATTATTTCATTATAAATTGATGTATAATTTCTAGATCTAAACAGTGTTGTGCTCTAAATTAATAGGAAACTACTGAATCTATCAATAATTAATAATCTAGACCATTGTGGCCTAAAATTCAAGATAGTGTCAGGTGTCAAGCATAGCCTTTTAGACAGGCGGAATCACTCTTTCCTTTTTTGGCATCTTCTAAGAAGGAAACTATTTTAATATTTAAATAATTATTTTGGGTCACATAAATTGTGGATCTAACTTTTTAAATGAGCCCCACATATAGAGAAAGAACATCTTCTTCAGAGTTAAAGCTAGTTTCAAATCCCAGCTTTCTCAACCACTAGCTATGTGACTGTTACAGATTTCTTAATGTCTTTAAGTCTCGGGTTCCTCATCTTTTCAAAACAAGGATAAAACCACTTTACCGTATGGAGTTGCTAGGATTACATTTACTAAATACTAGGTTTCAAGCACTGTGCTCAACACCGGGGATGCAGAGGAGCTTATTATGGTAGTGAGTAAGCCATTTCATGGATTTGGGTAAGAAAAAATGTAAGGAAGATCAGCTCAGCTTCAGCAGTGCAGAATGAATTAGAGGGACAGGGCACAGAAGAGATATAAAGTAGGTGCAGTCTAGGATCTGCTGAGCCCTCCCAGCCCCACTTTCCATTGGACTCAGTTAAGATATAGCTAACCCTTAGGGCATGAAGGGAAGGAGTCTTGTAAATGTGAAATGCTAATTTTATTAGAAACAGGATTTAAAGAAATCATAACCATTTAGTCCTTTTTATATATTTATTTATTTATTTGTATTTTATTTTTTTAATTTTATTTATTTTAATTAATTAATTAATTTTTTATGGTGACATTGGTTAACAAAAATCCGGTAAGTTTCAGCTGTACATTTTAACAGTAAGGCATATATATATTTATATTGTGCATTCACCTCTCATAGATAGATTTATTTCTGTCACCACATATTTGACCCCTTTTACCCCATCTACCTTCCTCCTCCCCCCTCACCCTTACTCTCTGGTAACCACTAGTCCAATCAGTCCTTTTGAGAAGGAAACAAAAGAATATATTTGCTAATCAAAGTGATTGGTGGTATTAACTATTTAAAATATTATTAAAGTGAACACTAAAACATTAGAAATTGAAAATCTAGCTTAGCAATGACTGATAATTTATTGGAAATCACTAACTGTATGAATATTTTTAAATACAAATTTTTGTAAGCAGTAAATATGTGGTATTATTAATCCCCCTTGCTCAGAAAAAACATCCGGATCTTTCTCTTTTTGCTTCTCTCTACCTTCCTTTTACTGCATCACTCTAACCCCTTTGCCCTGAGCCTGTGCTGGTTACTACTGTAGTGCTTATCATGTATACTGAAGTGTGTATGCAATGCCTATTGAATGGAAGTAACAATGTTTTTGCTTATTAAAAACCAAAATACAAATGCTTTGCTCAACTCCTAAAGGAATGCCACCAGTACACTCAGTGTATGATTATGGCTAATTCTTGACTGTGGTCAGAGAAGAACCAAGTTTTGATCATACTATTTTTTATTCCTGCCATGCCCAAAGGAACCTATGTTTGTCACTGAAAAGATAAATGTCTGAGATTGGAACTTGAGATTACATGAACACCCTTGAGTGTCATTTACAGTAGAGGCCATACATTATACATGACTGACTCCCTAGAGGTCAAACAGGTAGTGCATCTCCCCATCATACCGACCAGCAGCCCAGAAGCCATCCATCAAGGTAAGGGAGGTGGTCATACAAGTTACATACTGTTTCTTTCTCCTCATCTTTCTGAACCATTTATAAATGTTAACAGTGGAATTATTTCAAAATAGTCTCAATTATAAACCTAGAGCACTAAGAGGTTGCAGATGTCTTGAATTCAACAACATATTGCCTTATGAAACTTGCTCTCAGTAACTGTGGGTCTTCCTAATCACAATTATTGACTCTAGGAAATTTAAGGGATAAATTTCTAGAAGTGTTACGAGCTAAAACTGATAGCCTGTGGGAGAGAGGATCTTGGAAACTTTGACAAAGTGTAATTGATTTGACTATAAATGCCTCACTTTCACTTTTTTAAAGTATTAAAATCACATATGTAAACCAGAAAAGATTACAAGTACTAAGAGATGGATGATGTCACTTATGGGGCAGATAGTGAATGCTAACAGTGTGCTGCTTACAAGTACAGCCTTTTAGAACCAAGGAGCAACTCAGAGAGGAACTGACCACTTTCTTCATGTGACAGTACTTCTTGATGCTATTGGAGGGGAACACAGCCTGAAACATTTTCTCAGTCAGCACTTACAAATGTATACAATGTAATTGTTTATGATGAGAACGCTAAAGCATACAAAAATGCTGATTCACCATTTGTTTCATCAAAAATTATTTTAAGAATGTATTATATATTTTATATTATATATGATTTAATATACATAATATGTAAAATATACTTATATATTAAATCATATATATAACATAAAATATAATATATAAATGCATAATTCTAATTAATGCAAATCTAATTTGACCAGAGTGCTGGTCAAACCTCATTTACTATGTGTGTACATTTTATTATATTTACTAAGATGACCACTGTTTTCCTCTCTTTACTTTCTCTTATCCTGGGCTTTTCTACAGCTTACTCCTCTATTTATATGTTTATATATTAGATCTTATACAATCTTAAAAAGATCTTAAAAATATAAATATAGTTATATTTTATAATGTAAAATATATATGATACAGTATATAAATATGTATAATTATATTATCCTTGTGAATCTTACCTGTGTTTAGTTTTTGGATGCTTAATTAAATTAACATTCAGTTCTTCAACCTATAAATAGTAAAAAGATTAGCTTTTTCCATATCACCATATCCTTTTTGAGTTGTTCTCTATGTCCCAGTTCTTTCACTTCTCTACTCTTACCTAAAAGTGTTTTCCTGTGCAGCATCAGTATATTCTGCTTAATGAGAAGTGGTGAGAGCTCTCTGCAGTCATGAGTATGTCATTAAAATTCTCATCTTTTATAATTGAAAAGAATTCTAGGAAACTTTAGGGTTGATATTTGACTATTATTCATTCATCCATCAAATACCTATTGAGCATTTTTCTGTTCAAGTCATTGTGCTAGGATCAATGCTGTATAGAAAGGGTACTCCAGGGTATTCTAACAGCATAGGACAGAAGGGTAAATCTCAGTAAGACAATCAGATTGGGTTATTTAAGCTGAAACCCAAAGGAGAATTAGGAAGTGGCCAGTCAGGAGCTGGAAGACAGATGTAGGCCCATTGAGGAGAGCAGCAATCTATAGAAAAGCCTAGATGAGAAAATAAAGAGAGGCAAACAGTGGTCATCTAGTAAACACAATTAAAAAAAACACACACACAAATGAGATTTGACCAACACTCAAGAGTATTAATTAGATTTATGCATGTCATGCTGAGAGTGAGAATTTTCCTAGGTTAATCATTATGTAAAACGTATGTAAATATAATAGGAAGTGCAGAATGATAACAAAATCATTTTCATAATTTAGTCTTAAATTTTTGTGCCTCAAATTAAATTAAGTGTGCAATAAATGTTTATTGAATTGAACCTCTTCTTTTTTATAGAAGTAATTATCACTGAAACATTCATAGATAGAAATCTGAAGGTCTAAATCTGCCTTTTAACTAGTCAGACATATCAGGAACGAGAAGGGTTTTAAATATATATTTTCATCCCTAAATAAAAATTAAATACATTGACCCTTCCATATAACACATATGCATAAAATAATATCCTGCCCTTATGCTTGAATCAATCTATTATTTTTGTTAAATGAGAACAGACTACTTCCAATGAGCATTGCTACAAATTCAGATTTCATCAGGAAGATGACTAGAATCTTCTATGCCTGTAATGACTCCTTTGAAAACTTACTCTGTTTCTCACCTCTCAAGGTCGCTAACAACACCCCACTTTTCTTCTTTACTTTACATCACCCCCATCGCTGCCTTAGTTCATACTTTTGCCTTTTCAGCTCTCCAGTCTGTGTTCCACACTGACTGCAGGGATCTTTCACTCTCCTACTTAATAATCCATCAGTGTTTTACCATTGTCCTCAGGGTAAATCCAGACTTCTCTGCCTATAATGGAAGGTTTTCATCATCCAGTCACTTCCTGGGTCAGCCTCTCCTTCAAGCCAGGCTTCAGCTGAAGTCATGTGCTCAGTACTTAGAATATGCCAGGTTGCATTTGGTGCTTCCCTAGCATGAAATCTTCTCTCTTCTTACCTCCTCTACCCCGACACACATACACATGCATGCATACTCACACACACACACATGCATACTCACACACACACACACATATGCTCACTGTACTCCCTCTCTCTCTCCCACTTATTCAGTCACACTCCAAGGTGTGTAGCCCAGAGGTCTCCTTCCTCTAACAGCCTTCTCTGGTCTTGCTGCTCCCCTGGCCTACCTCAGACCTGAGTTCACCACACTGTAGTGACTGTTCTGCTCAACTGCTACCTCCTTCAGGGCAAAGACTACCCTCTGTGATTTAATCTATGTATGTCCAATGCTGGTTCTGTGCTAGGCACAGTCCTTGATTCATGTTTTGTTTTGTTTTGTTTTTCGAAATAAACGATTGGACTATAGGACTTTTAATGGGACAGAGATATGATTGGATTTTCATGTTAGGTCATTCAGTGGGGCAGGGACATGAAGGAAGTAAATGGGCCTATATGGCTTCCAGATGGAAATTTAATCGGCTGTCCCAGGTCAGGGCTCCAGCGCTATGGCCCCCACAAACCCAGGGGTCTTGGTGGGGAGGAAGCTTGGTAGTGCTGTCTCTGAGTTCTCTCCAAATGATTGACGTTTTACTTAGAATGAGTGAAACCTGATCTCTCTGATATAGATAATTCATTAGACTTAATCTTTTAGGAATGTGGGATCACAAACTAAAAGAACATGTGGCATGGACCAGAAGCCTTGGGTTGGCATCTAGACTGTGTTGTTTACTATTGTGTGATCTTGGGCCATCGTGTGGACTCTCAAGTCTTTCTTCATTTCTAAAATTGGAGTCCAATGTGCACCCCACATATATCACAGTATTTTCACGAAGATTCATGTAAATGAAGGTTCTTTGTAAACTGAAGCACTAAAAAAGGGCCAAACTATAATGTCGGGATTTGCTTAATGAAGCATGTTGACTAGATTGCTATTCAGTCTTTATTCCTTTTATTCCTTGCTTTTGGTGCTAGGCTTAAAATTTCTCATCATTACTGCCTTTTAACTTTTATGCCAATGCACTGTGATCATCATTTAACAGGATCTATGTTCTAAAAATATTTCGACAATAATTTTATGGAATTTTTAAGAAATGTGTGTTTGGTATTAATATTGTATATTCATTCTGTAAAATCATCGAAGTTTTAGAAGATCTTTTGTTCCATCAAAACACCACAGAGATGAGAGATGAGAAGGCATTCTTGGTTGGAGTCACTGCAGACGGTAGCTCCCTCCTGGGAAGGAAGATGCAGAGATATTAAGACCGTAAAAGTGCAGACAACCACTGCATGGAATTTGGTGATCCTGGGTTTAAATCTTGGCCTTACTTGCTCTGCAACCTTGGGTAAATTGCGTAAATTTTCTGAGTCTCATCTTTTCATCAGTTAGATGTGAGTAATACTATTATCTACTTTCCAAGGTGGCTAGGAGAATTAATGACATGTTAGCAAGACTCACAGTACAGCATCTAACACAGATGTTATCTGCCGAATATAGGAAAGCTTTTCTTATTTATCACTGATGCTATTCTGGCCTCTAATGATGGCGATAACCTGCAGGTAACATGGTAGCCCCTTTTCTTCTGTCCATGTTTTGGGAAATTTTCTAGGTCCTTGTATAATATTTCTGAGCCTCAGTTAGGATCTTCTGAGCAGCTTGTGTTAGAGGAATAATAACAATGATAATAAAAAATAAATAGTCATTGTTTGTCAGTTGAGTAGCTATAATGTGCCAGGCCAGTGTTGGTCCTTTATGAAATGGCTTGTAGCCATCCAGAGCAGGCTTTCTAGTCAGATGCCAACATCCTCATGCACAAATGAAGGAATCGAGGTCTGAGAAGATTACCAGGCATACTTGCTCTGACCCCACAGCCATGTTCTCTCTGTGAAATACTACATGGCCTAAGAGGCCACGTGAGCCATTAGGAGCGTTCCCCTTCCTAGAAGCAGTCCCCACTCCCCTCCCCTCAGCCCACAAGCATCTTCCCTGCAGACTTTCTTTGGAACTGAGGTGGTGACACCTTCCTTTGCAAATATAGGCTATTCTGCAAATTAATATCCTTTTTTTATTGTCTCTTCTAGTGTTAAATATATATATATTACACTTTTGTTTTAAGATTATGGTCATTAGAATCTTTGGGGTTTATCCCTATTAATTCTTAGAAGATAGAAGCATGTTTTTTGTTGTTGTTTTCTTCATTATTATTTTTAAACTAACACTTTTTTTGAGTACTCCAACTCTATCACAGTCTGCTTAATGTTTAGCAATGAAATTTTTTGAGTACTTGAAAAAATTGCATTAAACAAATTTGTTTTAGGTATTGGGGTTTTTTTCCAAATTAATCAGTCCTTTTTGTTGATATGTATGTTCTTTTTTTGTTTGACCATTTTTAATAGTCTCCAGAAAGTCAACAAAGAAAATACCAGTTCTTTTGAAATACTTATTCCTAGATTTTTAATTGTTCTCTTTTATTTATTGAAAAAATGCAAACTGTAGGAACATCTCAAACATTGTGGGCTAAATATTCTTTTCTCATCGTCCTTGAACCTTTTGAAAAGGTTCTATCTGTGGCTAAAATTATTTAAGGAAAGTAGTTCTAAATATCTGACTTCCAACCTAATTATTTTTTTCCATTGGGGTACACATAATCACAAAGACCAAACTGTCACTCAGTGGTAAAACTTCAGTTTTATGTTACTGTATTAGCTTTTTTTTATGACTTATTATAGCTGAATTTCTATAGAATGTTAACAAAAGGTGCTGATTCCTTTATCACTTCCACCACTACGCTTCCCCCACCTGATTTTAGGTGAACTTTATGGTATTAAAAAATAATACTCTGGATTCCTTTACTACCAGGAAACAAAGATCATTTTTATTAATGTTGCTTCTAGGATGACAATGTCAGTCATCTCTTTAAAAATTCATTTTGAAAACTAAGTTCGTTCTTCAAGAACCTTGAAAAGAAGTTTTAAAAATGACAGAGGAAGATAATAATAATAGAGTAGATGTATTTGAGCTTTTATACAATGAAACTTAATTTAACCTTCCCTCAAACTTCATTTCAAACTTGCTTTCGTGTATGGAAATATACTGCATGGCTTTCCTTCTCCAATTTTTCAAAAAAATTTTTTTTCTTCAACATAATCTCCCCTGAAGAATTATATGTATTAGATCAGAGCTCCAGTCTTATTACCAAGGCCTCCAGGCTAGGTTCGAAGCAAGCACAGGCTCCCATACTCACCGGCCAGGCCTTTGGTGGGGAAGGCAGAGCAGAGAGTCACTCCCCTGTAGACAGGGGAGGCTGGCAATGACTCTTAGTGCCAAATTCTACCACCACCACCTCCCAAAAACAATGAAATATATCTGCAGTACTTTGATTTGACCTTAATGATTAAAGTGAATATCAAATGAAATACTAAAATTGAGAAATTATGGATCTTTGTAACCTGAGGAATGATTACAGAAGCTAGAATGAATAGTTCCAAATTTGCCTGACAGAGATTTAGAGAGAGGTAGAGGGGAACAGACACCAAGACTGTGTATTTGCAGTCTTCTCTCCCTGCCCTCCACCAAGAGCAGAAATGGTTTTATTTTCGTCCCTCACCTCAGGCATCACAGGCAGCTATGGGAGTCAAGACAACTAACCCTGCTTGTCACACCTGACAGGGTAGTTCTGTCAGGAACTGGGCAGTATGGAAACTATGAAGAAAACCCCTCTACTCTTGGGGTCACTTGGGGCATGCCTGCCAGGATTTTGCAGATACCTACACAAGGGCCCTGCCCATTTCCTACAGTCTTCTCTACTCTTGAAAAAGGGTCCTCATGGATTCTTGGAAATTCAACTGTTTTAGTGAGCCTGATGGAAAAACTCGTTGGAACTTCAGTGGGATTTCTTTTGCACAAGGGTTGGAGTGAGTGGAGGCTGCATTGGGAATCTAAAGACATATTTAATTTAGGTAGAAAGTTGGTGGCTGTCGGTGGTGCAAGAGCAGCCTTCAAGTGTCACTGGCAGTGGGAATGTATGGGCGCTAGGTCCACTCAAGAATGAGGACAGTCTGCGCCTGATTTCTCTTTTTATTTAATTCCTTCTTATTTAATTTTTTTGTATTTAATTCCTTCTTCTCCTGTGCCTGGCACAGGGCTTGATATGTGATAAGCATTATAGAAAGGAAGGATGGAAGAAAAGTGAATGAAATATTTTCTTCTTATTTGTTGATGTCATAACTTGCCTGATCTTGTACCCAGAGTTATAAAATATTAGAGCTTGAAAGGACCTTAGCGTTGAGTCTAATTTAGTGGCAAAGCTGGAAACAATTGCCAGTGATATGTGACTCCCACTTCAGGGTTCTCTCAGCGCCCCTCCTCTGGGGCACCTCCCTCTTTGATGGCGGCATTTTCATTCTAGCTCACCTGGCCTGTAGTATCAGTACTTTTAGGGACTGAAAGATTCTGAATTGAATACGAACATATAATAATTAAGATACTTAATATAGCTTTGATAGTATTTGATTTCTTTTTTTATTCAAATCACTAGAGGTATTTAAGAGAAAATACTTTAATCATAGTAGCTGACCTTGAATTACAATTTTATAGTCATGTTTGTTATGAAATTGTGATGGTTAAATTATGATAAACTTAAGTGAAATAAAATATCCAAAAGAAAATGTCTTCACTCGTTAAAAGAGGGAGAAATCACTCTTAAAAATGTTCCGTCCAGGACTGATTTACCTGAAATTTGGTGCCTGTTGTGAAGATTAATAACAGGTGGCCTTTCACAGTTTCTCGGCCTGAGTCTAATGTTCTAGTTGTTCTTTTATTATCCCAAACTTCCATAACTAAAGGATTTTTTCTTCCTGCTTTTTGTTCACAATATGGTACTGTAATTGAGTTCATATTTCATACCCATCCTTTTGGCTGTAATTAATACTTTATTATATCAGATTTTATCTCTAAATAGCAGAGCAGCAGGATATTGGCCTGAATGCTCAGACATGCTCACACATGCACACACACATACACACACACACACAAGACAATAGTAACTTGTGGATGTTAGGCAAGCTTTCATGATGAATTATGGCTGAGAGAACATAATATGTATTTGTGCTGTCCCGCAAATATTCCACAGAAGTTTATGGTCAATCTTATCTAGAACAGAGCAGGACAAAGAGAAATTAAAGTTGCTAACATAGAATATTCAATCTCACAGATCTATTTATGCTGTGCAGTATGCCCATTTTCTGTGTAAAACTAGTTATCAGTCCTCATTTATGATTTATTGGATGGGACTTTGGTAGGTCAACTACTCAGCACCACTATTACATGAAGGACTCTAAGGAATTCTCGTCACGACAACAGACATATCGAACATATTGAACTGATCTTTTTTTTCTAATTTTAAACTGGTGACAATACTCTTAAAACTTAGTTCAATTGTACCAGGCTTTTTTGTATTATCAGAGTGTCATTTCAGTAAATGCTGACAGGTTTAGGAAAAGGGTATGACCGAACAAAGAACAGGAAGAAAATTTTGTGTTGTTGCATGACAATAAACCATAATTACACATTTATTTTTACATGCTTTGAATATAATTTATATTTTAATTTACCATCACCCCCCAAAAAATTAATCTTTAGGAAGATATTAATCCTAATCTATTTTTCACATATATAGAATAGATGGTTTTTACCAAAAATTGCAAATCAAGCTAAAAGTCATTGTTAGGTATCATGAAATAAACAATATTCTAAGTCCTTGAACTGATCAGAATTGCCAACTTTAAAGGCTTAGCAAAAACAACAATGAAATGGATCATTACCTTTTTCCCTCTCTCCTTTTCCTGTTCTGTTATCCAGTTGGATAATGCTCCAATAGTTTACACTGATAAGAGGTAGAATAAGTGGATAAGAAAAATGGACTAAAGATAAGGCTTTAATTTTGAAATGAATTACGCTAAAAATTTTAAAGTCAGTTTCAAATCTGTACTAGGCTTCCCCTCAAAGTCTTCAAAGTTAGAAAAGACCAAAAACATTTTATCACATTTGAACTTTAAAGTTTAACAAAATACATGAAAGATGTTCAGATGTACTTCTCTAGGTTATACTTCATGTGCTATTCTATACAAATTCAGATTTCTTAGTCTCCTTGTAAAAGCCTTAGTTTTGTTGTAGAAAGTGTATCACAAATTAAACTTTAAATTAAATTTCATTTCATAAGAAAGTTGTGATATAATAATGTCACATTTTTTGGCAAATTCATCTTCACTGTGGATTGTGCCTTCATACTGCAAATGCCGTAGGAAGAGTTTGTGTTATTTTAAATTCCAGAACAGTGGTGGGACAAGGCTAGGAATGGTGTAACTTTAATAAACAAAGGGAGAATGAGTTATACATAAAAAGATAATAGAATTTTAATCATCTCACTAAGCTAGAATCTTCTACTTGGTTTTCCATTGTTGAGGACTTGTGGGTTTTTTAATCATCTTTTTAGGAAAAAAAAACATTCAAATAGTAAAATTTTCAAAGCTACTTTTGAGATTACAATTGTGGTTGGAATGATTTTATGAAATTCATTAGTGAAATGATGTTATCTGTACAGATGAAAAACACATCAGTCATAAAGTTCTGGCAAGGTACCATTGACCTAGGTGCCAATAATGTGTTAATTTCCATTAGGGAGACAGCAATGTGTGGCAAATGGTCAGCAAATAGGATTTAGCTATTTTTCATTAGTGCTTGGACTTTGATAAAGGGGATAGAAAAGAGCTGCTTGACCTTTCAGTGCTTAAATTATTAAAGAGCAAATAGATTTGAGGTCTGGATGCTTGCAAATCTAATTTGTCTTGTGGAGCAAGGATGAAAAGACATTTTGAGTTTGAAATTGCTCTAGTCAACTTAGTTCTTACTTTAATATATCTGAAAATGAGTAGATGGTAGCCATTTAAAAAGTAATATATCTGGAGTAGAGTATATAGTATAACATACCAGCTAAAATGTAGGCACATTAAAAGGTCATTAATTCTTGAATTTTTATCTAATCCTCATAAAATTGCTGCTTGAAAAATTAATTTTTTTCATACATATTCACTTTGATGGTATTTAAATTATAAAACAAATTTTTCTTTCATTAGGGATGTCAAATATAGAATGTTCTCATTAAAATAGGAAAGTGCCTGGCACATAGTAGGCACTCAAAAAATATTTGTTCAGTTAATAGATGAGTAAAAACACACAACACCACACATATACTAGCTAAGCTGGGGAAAAGATAGATGGGAAGTGAGAGACAAAGGTGAGAGAAGAAGGTAGAGAAAGCAGAGATGCAGCTTCTGATTCCTTCAAGGTTCATTATTTAATTGTGGGTTATCCAGAATAACTTTACAATTGTGCCAGCATCCTCTTATCGCAAAACCTTTTTCATGGTCATTTCCTCCTCTATTAGCTCTTGGGTATTTAGGAAATGAATACAGAATAAACGTAGTATTAAATTTTGGTAAAGCACATAAATGAAATAAGGAATAAAATCATATGATCATATCAATAAATGAAGAAAAAGCTGACAATATGCAGTATCCTTTTATGATTAAAACACTTAATAAAATGGGTATAGAAGGGAACGACCTCAACATAATAAAGGCCATAAACAACAAACCCTCAGCTAATATCTTACTTAATGGTGAAAAACTGAAAGCTTTCCCTCTAGGATCAGGACCAAGACAAGGATGCTCGTTCTCACCACTCCGATTCAATATCGTATCAGAAGTCCTAGCTAGAGCAATTAGGTAAGAGAAAGAAATAAAAGGCATCCAAATTGAGAATGAAGGAGCAAATTGTCACTTTTGGTATGATTCTCTATATAGAAAACCCTAAATACTCCCTCAAAAAGCTATTAGAAACAATAAACACAGTAAAGTTGTAGGATATAAAATCAATGTACAAAAATTTATTGCATTCCTATATACTAACAATGAAATTTCAGAAAAAGAAATAAAAGAAAAAAAATTCCTCTTGCAATTGCAACAAAAGAATAAAATACCTAGGAATAAACTTAACAAAATATGTGAAGTACCTTGACGCTGAAAACTATAAGACATGATTAAAAGAAATTGAAGAAGATACAAAGAAATAGGAAGATTATCCTTGTTCTTAGATTGGAAGAATCAACATAGTTAAAATGGCCATATTACCCAAAGCAATTTACAAATTTAATTCAATCCCCATCAAAATCCAAGTGATATTTTTAAAGAAATGGAACAAAAAATCATCAGATTTCTATGGAAGCTCAAAAGATCCCAAATAGCCAAAGCAATCCTGAGGGGAGAAAAATAAACACACAAGGCCAGAGGTACCACACTGCCTGACTTCAAATTATACTACGAAGTGACAATAATCAAAACAGCATAGCATTGGCAAACAAAGACACACAGACCAATGGAACAGAATTGAGAGACCAGCAATAAACCCACATATACATGGGCAAATTTTCCACAAAGGGGCCAAAAATATACAATGGAGAAAAGAAAGCCTCTTCAATAAACGGTGCTGGGAAAATTGGAAAGCCACATGCAAAAGAATAAAACTAGATTGCTATCTGTCACTGCAAGCCAAAATTAACTCGAGGTGGAACAGAGACCTAAATATAAGACCTGAAGCAATAAATTGTGTAGAAGAAAGCATAGGTACTAAACTCATGTATCCTGGATAGAGAGAATTTTATGAATTTGACCTCAAAAGCAAGGGAAGTAAAAAGCAAAAATAAATAAATGGGACTATATCAAACTAAAAAACACAGCAAAAGAAACCATCAACAAAACAAAGAGGCAGCACTCAATGGGAAAAGATATTTGGAAACAATACCTCCAATAAAGGGCTAATATCCAAACTATGTAAAGAATTCATACAACTCAACAACAACAACAAAACCCCACAAACAATCAAATTAAAAAACAAGCAGAGGACCCGAACGGACACTTCTCCCAAGAAGACATACAACTGGCCAACAAATATATGAAAGGATGCTCATCGTTGGGAAATTCCAAAACCACAATGAGATACCACCTCACACCTGTTAGAATGGCTGTCATCAACAAGACAAGAAATAGCAAGTGTTGGAGAGGTTGTGGGGAAAAAGGAACCCTCATACACTGCTGGTGAGAATATAAATTGGTATAGTCACTATGGAAAATGACATGGAGTTTCCTCAAAAAATTAAGAGTAAAATTACCATATGACTCAGCAATCCCTTTTCTGGATATCTACCACCCAAATTTGAAAACATTTATCTGTAAAGATATATGCACCCCAATGTTCATTGTAGCATTATTCACGGTGGCCAAGACTTGGAAACAACCAAAGCGTCCTTCGATCGATGACTATACAAAGAAAATATGTACATGTATGCAATAGAATATTACTCAGCCATAAAAAAAACATGAAATACTGTCATTTGTGACAACATAGATGGATCTAGAAATTATCATGCTAAGCTACATAAGTCAAACAGAAAAAGTTGAGAACCATGTGCTTTCGCTCATATGTGGGATATAAAACTAAGCAAACAAATGAACAAAACAAACAGAGACTCATAGACACAGACAACAGTTTAGTGATTACCAGAGGGAGAGAGCAGGGAGTTATTTAAGGATAAAGGGATCAAATATATGGTGACAGAAGAAAATTTAATTTTGGGTGATGAATACACAATGCAGTATACTTATGATGTATTATTGAATTGTACACTTAAAACTTATATAATTTTTTAACCAATGTCACCCCAATAAATTTAATTTAATTTTTTTAAATTTTAGTAAAGCAAAGCATATTTGTGGATAACAGTGTATTTCCTCCATACTACATGTACTATATAGAAAATAGAAATTAGTTCTAGATTATCTATACTTTCAAAAATATATACTTCATGGCCACTTCACTCTAAGTGTCATGAGATACAGAGATGACTAAAACATAGCCCTCCTCCTTGAAGAACTTGTGAGACTTTTAAAAATATTGATACAAGGACACAAAGGACTGTATTTCATCACAGAAAACATATTTTTGTGAGTTTAGAGCAGAGCAAGAATACATCAAAGTGGGGAACCATACCAGAAGCCCCTGAGAGAGAGTTTATGAAAGGGTCTCAATCATTTTACAAGGTAGGGTCATCTGCTGAGAGTGACAGAAGATTTCAGTGTGTTGGGAAGATCAGCATTTAAATAACAAGCTCGGATCCAAGCCAGAATGAAGAAATAGAGGTAAAGATGTTTGCGGCAGAATTCAAGATCTTGGCTCTTGGAAAGTTTGGAGGTTCCTGTGCTAATCTTTAACCTGGCAGAGTTAGAAGCAGGAGGGAGCTACCTCCAGGTTGAGAAGTGAGTGATCACTGTCCTCAGAGCCATTGGTAAGGAGGTTCCTGGGAGGGATCAAGGGTTGGAGAGGACACAAGCCAGGTCCTGGTGACACTGCAGAATCCAAGAGAGTGTCCTTCCTATAAGTCATTAATGACACGGATGCAGATGGGAGAAGGAATTAAGGTCAAGGTATAATTACCATCTATCACTCTCTTGATGTGATGAATGAGAAAGAATCTCTAGACAATACTCAGAATAAACTGATTACAAGAAGTGGATGGACTGGTTGTGTGTTTGTTGTGATCGCGTGAGCCCATGGTGCAGATGTTTCACGTGAGTACCACAACCAGGAATTTTTAACAGGTGATGCTAGTGCTCTCTTGTCAGATGATCAAGAGAGCACATCTACTACTCATTTAGCTTTGTGCCCAGATAGTATGGACATTTCACCTCCGAACCTCAGTTTTCTCACCAGTAACATGGGAAAATAAAACCTGCATGTTTAAGGCACCTGATCTAGCACTTCCTGCGTGGAATAATTCCGGCAAATTTTTTTTCCCATGAATCTTCATATTTCCATTTTTGTCTAGTATATGAGTTTCCCACAAGTTGTTTTAAAAGTGATTTCAAAAATCATGTCATATAGCAAATAAATTGGGAAAGCTGACTGATAAGAGGAAGGCAATATTAAAAATTATTTTATTTAATGGAGAATTCCTTTGCAAAGCAATTTATTCCTTTGATATATTCCTTTTGTGAAAGTAGTTCTTGTATGCTGAATAAAAATTATGAATAAAAAATATAAAATGTACCTTCGAAGGTCCATTTAATTCTCTCATTTCATAAGAAAGAAAAGACCCAAAGAAATTATTTTAAAACCTCAGTTGTTAGAAGAATTAGGATTAGAGCTTAGATGTATATAGAAGCACATGCCACTGTGTCCCCACCACTTTCAAAGGCATTTCAAGAGAAGAGTCACACTTTCTCAATGTTGTTTGTATTTAATGGCATATTGAATTAAACTTCTTCATGGGTCAGCTTTTGTCTGTGGTGGTGCTATGGTCTTTTGCTTTAACTTTAACCCTGTACTCTTGTTATACTATGACTTGATATTCTTGTTAATATTTATTACATATCCAACTATTCCAAAACTTAGTACTAGCTTAAAGCAACCTTTCTGTTTTGCCATGATTTTGTGGACCAACAAAAGCTTGGCTGGGCAGTTCCTTCTTGTGGTTTCTCATGGGCTGCCATCATCTGGATGTTCAGCTGTGTGGCCTTCTAAGGTAGTCCACATACATGGCTGTCAGTGATGCTCACTGTTGGCTGGGAGCTCTTCAGGACTGCCAAGCAGAATGCCCATGCGTGGCCTCTCCAGCATGGCAGGTTCAGGGGTATTGGACCACTTGCATAGTGGCTAGTTTCTTCCAAATAGCTTCCCTGGGGAACCAGGCTAAAGATGCATGGCCTTCTCTGACTGAAGCCTTGAGATTTACACACTGTCCCCTTGTTATATTCTTTAGGTCGCATGTAGTCATTAAGGTTGGCCAACCCTATTCTTGGTGGGAAAAGTGTCAAAAAATTTGCAGATGTATTTTAAAATAGACCATCTGTAAATGTAATAAGTCAGGGAGAAGGGGGACAAGAAATCAAAGTCCACTTTACCTCTATACATGTTCCTTAGCCTCTTTATAAGAATATTCTTCCTAAATACTTTCTTTCACGTTGGATCTATCATGCGGTGAGAATTCTACCAGATGTGTGCTTAGAATTCACATTATCATTACACTGTACACCTGCAGGACTGCCTGTCTAATGAGCAATCATTCTGTTCTACAACAATTGATTTTTGTTTAGGTAGAATTACAAACTGAATGGCAGCTGCATTGTTACTGTAATAGATAACGTGGTAAGTGGTTGTACTTCCAGAAATAGATGACTTCACTGAGTGCAGATTAGAGTTCACACAGACAGTATCCCAAAGAGGGACCTCCCCAAGCCTTCCCCACACTGAGCAAGTCTAGGATTACAACAAAAATGGTGCTTTTTCTGATATGGTAAGAAAAAGATACGTCTCCTTGCCAAGACTTTCAATCTAATTTGGATTCAGTTTTTGAAAGCTGTTGTCAAGGTTTAGTTTTTATCAGTATAGAAACTTTTTTTGTCATTCAGCAAAACTGCACAAATATTCATCACTCTAGTAAATATATATATCTTACTAAAAACTTCATCCCTTCAAGTTTTTTTCCATTCTCCTTAGGTTACTTCAAAAGTCAAAGACATTGGAAGGGCGAGGGGAGAAAGGTGGGAGATCCACTGCTCTGTGGGGACATCTGTCTTTGCAGGCATCTTTGAAGGATGACCATTTCCATCTATCTTTAATTTAAGTAGCCCTGTTCATAATTTACTCTTAGAAACTGCTTTTAATTCCAAGGCCTTGCCTTTTGAAATTCCATTCTCTTTTCTCTGCCTTTCTTATGTCATCTCTTTCCACTGATTAAATATGGTGAAGGACAAAGGCATATAAGAAAATATCAAAGTTAAACCTTTGTTAATATGAGTCATTACACATTGTGTTTTGTGACTTGATAAAACTTCGAAAATATCAAAGTTAAATCTTTGTTAATATGAGTCATTACACATTGTGTTTTGTGACTTGATAAAACTTCACATGCATTTATACAAATGTCATTGAAGAAAATAATATGTTGTCTTTTGCCTTTTTAAAAATAAATGTATAGTTAATATAATTTCATTTATTAGATAAACTGAGTTAATTGTCTACAAAGTCATCTTCAGTTACATGTGAGAAAAATATTATTTTAGTTGTCCTGTTCACATAAATAGCAGAGATTGTTATTATACAAGATCTTTGTAATTATGGTGAATTTTGTTTCTCTCAATAAATTGTATTATCTGAGGTGAGAGAGTTCTGTGGAAGATTAAACACTTTACCTCTCTTTCATTGAGCAAGTGTTGTGTGAGTGTCCATTATGTACAAAACACTTATTATTGACTATATCCAATATATTCTTTATTCTGGATATCCTGTAGATCCATGCAGCCGAAGGCAAAGGGGATCAGCTCAGTTATTATAAAATATCACTGATAATACTCTTTTTTTTTCCCAGTGTCTACCAAATAGTTGTTGAGG
The DNA here is from genome assembly GCF_902729225.1 of Pteropus medius. Classification (NCBI taxonomy): domain Eukaryota; kingdom Metazoa; phylum Chordata; class Mammalia; order Chiroptera; family Pteropodidae; genus Pteropus; species Pteropus medius. The sequence goes on from NW_024340849.1 coordinate 46,425,249, forward strand.
AAGAACGTCCTCGAAGAACTAAAAAGACAACAGAAATCTTAAAGTGTTACCCAGTGCCAATCCACTTCCAGAATGCTTCCATCCTGAACTCACAGTACTACTTCGCTGCAGAATTTCCAGCAAACAGCCTGCAAGCCGCTCAGCCTTTTACTATTGGTGATAACAAGACCTACAATGGATACTGGAACACTCCTCTTCTTCCCCATAAAAGCTACAGAATTTATTTCCAAGCTGCTAGTAGAGCCAATGGGGTAAGTTTTATAGACAGTTGTTTACTTAGGCTAGAGTTATTAATGTGAACATAGATTAAATAAGATAGTAATAAATAGTGATGCTTTTGTGTGCTCCTACTTGGAACAAGTGTGGGTTTTTTTTTTTTCTTTTTTAAAATTATTTTCACCTAGAGAAACGTATGGAAAGAAATGAATATACTCTTATTTGTTTTGGTAGAAAGAACATATCATCAACATGATGGTTTTTATTTTCAGTTTTTACTTGTTACCAAAAGTTGCCTAGTAATTCTGCTTACCTGACTGTTTTACAGGAAAATAATATAGCTACGATACATACATTCAGCTCATTTAAAATTTCGTGAGATTCACACCTGTCTTTTCAGCAAATTCTGTTCCATTTATTTGGTTCCACAGAGTTTATGCTTCCTGTAACTGACTAAATTAGGTATCTTTTTTTTTTTCCTAACGCCTTTAGAAAATGAGAAAAATAAATAAATAAATAAAAATTATCGAGTCATTTCTGAATTTTTTGCCCTTTCTTGTTCAGACCAACCTAGAACTCTGATAAGATAGTAAAGTCTCCTTAGAAAGAAGGGCAGGTTTTGCAGCTGCTACAGTGGTTTCCCTCCTTCACAGCATGGGTCTGGGTGTCATCATAGTTGACTTGACTTTTGCCTATGAAAAAGGAGGAAGTTTGGAACACAGAGTTCTTCTCCAGTAGTGTTTAACCAGAGAGAGACTAAGGGTCTGGAGTAGGAGGCCAGGGGCCACCAGGCAGAGACATTTTGTGTTTAGCTCCCTGCTGATCATCTGCTTCAGAAATGGTCACCACCACTGGCCAGAAAGTGTATCTGAGCATTGTTCAAGGAGTAAACATAGTGTGATTAATGCCACATGTAGAACAATGAGATATTTTCTTATCTATATTTAAAGAGAACTACATATATTTTTATTTGTTTTAAATAAAACATGAATAGTGATTTTCCTCCCTCTTTATTTGACACAGGAAACCAAAATAGACTGTGTCCGAGTGGCCACAAAAGGTAGGTTGAAATTGTGGGATACTCTCCTAATTTATGTCCTTAAAATTTTAGAGGATATTTCAAAACTTCTTGAAATATTAACGTCATTGAAATAAGTGTGTGTGTGTGTGTGTGTGTGTGTGTGTGCATGTATGTTTTTATTAAGATCTAATGGCAGTTAATATTGACCTGCCATATTTCATAGAGATATTTTTTTAAAATAAGAAGTCATGTTACTATGTTCCAAGCACTTTTCAATGGTTATTATTTTTAAGAATTATTTTAAAATAAGTGTTATATGATCTCAGTACAGTTTAAAAAAAAAAAAAACATAGTACCATATGTAGTAGTACTATATCCAGAGAATCTTCTCATGCAAAGTAGAAAAATATTGGCTGCCATTTTAAGGAAGTACCTACTAGTTATAATAGCTTTATAGAGTATATGTGGGCTGGGCTTTTTTTCTTAACCAATGATGTGTGCCTCTTTGAACCCCACAACCAGGAAATGTTATTGTGGAATTTCTGTTTCTAAGGCCTGGTTCAAATCCTGAGAAAATGTGATCAAGGATGAGATGTAGAAGTGACGAGTAAGCTCACCACACAGTGCCTCCTAAGAGAGAAAGTGTAGTTGCGTGCGTGCCCGAGTTGTCATTTCATCTTGTCCACTTTGCAGTATGGTTTTAACCATTACATGTTGAAGTGTATGATGAAATGCTTTGAGAAATGTAAAATGCTGCATTAAAATGAGGCATTATAAATTTACACTTGTAGTTCAATACATTCTTTCAGACTTTAGAATAACCATATGCACGATAAGGAAGTGTGTGTGATTTAATTTAGACGTAATGGCAGGAAGGCGTCATCGGATCTGTGGCACTAGATTTAATCAATCCTTGAGTAGTCACTTGTTGAGTTCTATTTGATAAAAATATCTTGTTTTTTTTGTTTAACTTTCAGGCAACATAATTTGAATATATTGTGGGTCCATCTGCATTTTCAAAATTTTCATTGAATTCTTATTCAGTTAGCTTGACAAATATTTCTTGCTTTCATGTTATGTGCCAGGCATTGTGTGAGGTACTCACCTCATTTGTATTTTGTTTTTTCTTCATGTGCTCATAGTTCTATTTCCAAGAATCTAATTATATTGATTTAAAAACATTCAATTCTTTATATTATATTATACCTGATTAAGTGCCTTTATTTATAGGAATAAATTAATACTAAATGAATTTAAAGATATTGATGGGTTTTGTAAACTATAATATGCTATTACCTATTATCACAGTATTGTGAGGCCCTTGAATGAGGTATTGACGTTCCTAGACCTCCAGGTCATCGCCCATGCTCAAATTGCTTTATCAAATTCTACTTACCCTTGAGGTCTCCAAAAGTAAATTCAGTTGCAGATTGCCTAATTTATAATGCCTTATGTTTGACATCACAGCTGAAAATCACTTTCATACTCCTATTCTCATTTATTTCTTTAACATTACTGTGGGAAAGGAGACAGGTATTGTTATTTTTATTTTTAAGATTAAGAAAATGCATACTTTGGGAGACAAATTGATTTATCAAGTTCACTCAGCTAATAATCTATGGGTCAAGGCTTAATCCCAAGCATTTGGACTCCTATCCCGTGTTTCACTGTCTCATAGCTTTTCATCCAGCAGAATCTCTGGCCAGTTAGAGTATTGCATTGTATAAGTATCTGTCCTCCTCTTTATTAGGATTGAGTCACTGCCCAGTTAACTCTGAAAGCAATGAAATATCTGTCATCATGTTCATTTACATATCTAAATAATTATATAAATAACACTCATAAGTATGGAAATCTGACGTTTGCTGTTTTCACAATAGATTGAATTAGATGGTGATTTGGACCATTTTCTTCCATCAGCTAGATTTAATCAATATTATAATTTGTTTTTCAATTCACCAAAGGACGATTAGGCAATTAGATGACCTGATTGACTAAATATTCTCCACTCATATTTTCTGAGTCATTTGCAAACATTTACACAGCAACAAACTCTATCCAAATAACCTCTTTAGGGGAAAGAGGGAAATAGATTTTAATATTCATTATATAACATTGTCATTTCTATTCATAAAATCATAATATAGAAGGAAACCTTAGGAGATATTTTCCTATCAAGTGAAACTACACTGTTTGGTACTATTTTATTTTATTAATTTCTACATGTACAGATTCAGCAACCTCCCTTTATAGCACAGTTTAATGTTTTAGCACGTTTATAATCACATCATTTTTCCTTATTCATACTAAAAATTATTTTTGAAGTGTGGTAAGCAATTCCATCTTGAGTACTTGGTCAAAACAGAGAAATAGGCAGATCTAATAATTTTATTGGTATTACATAGTGAAGATGTTTGAAATTTAAAAGAGTTCAGACATTCTGGTTTTTGCTATATATTACTGACAGTGTGGTGGCTTAATTGAATTTTCAGATACTTAATTACTTCCCTAAGCTATTTTCTAAATTTTTAAAGATGTTCGATGTTCTCATGAAACAATCATTGACAAGAATCTTTATAGAAAAACTATGGAGGTAGATATTTTTCACAAGGAACTAATTCGTAATTTCAAGTATGGCTTTGTTTCTTAAAGATATATTTCATACTATGTATAAATTTAATGTTGTGATTATTTTAATTATATTCCAAGAGTATATTTGAACACTAATCATCTTAAATATAAAGCCTCATAAAAGTTAGACACAGGAACAAAACCTAAGGTATGTTATTACTTATCTTCACCCGTACACTGGGGATTGCCTATATTTTTGTGTATCCTTCTTTAATTTATACATCTAGATTTCTCATAAGTATGTTACTGTATTTTGATTGTTCACTATAGGCAAACTTATAACAGAATTTTCTATCTCTTGAGTTAAAAGATAAAAACACTGTACAATGACAGAATATACATAATGTTTGGATATTACCCTCCCAATTATAGGATTCTTTTTTATCTATACAGTGGAAAAAAATAGTATCTTTTAGCAAGTCTTAGATTCTCCTAATTTTGATTTTGATTTTTAATCACATTCACATTTTTATACTTGAATTCTTTTCAAAACCATTTGGTCCAGCTCTATCTTGGAAATTAGTATATGTGTTTTCTTTGACCCTTACTTACATATGTTATGGGTGCCTTATGGTAACTAGTAGGGTTGAAACACTTTTTATGCTAGTTTTGGAAAACTTTGTTGATGATCAATTCTAAACTGACAAGATACACTTAAAAATCAAAATCTGTCTTGTTAGTAAATTAGATTTCTTGTATGAAATGAGGTATATTCTAATTGTTATGACAATCAGTTTAAACTGTATACTTTGTATCAGTCTTCCATAAAAAAATATTTTGCATAACATGGTGCCACCTGTGTTTGTCCTTGATAATATAGCCATTTGGGAGTTTTCTTATTATACATTTATTTTAAACATTTTTGAGTGCCTACTGTATGTCAGGCATAGTGTAATCTGTGGGACTTCCAAGTACAGATACATATATATATATATATCTCCTTTTAAATTTTGAGGATTCTGAGTTCATAAAAGTTTGGGGGATTTTGTCTGTTTTTGTTTTTAGTGTATGGGGACTGGGGTCATATGTGTTAACTTGTTCCTTTCCTTGCTAAGATTTGGTTAACAGTAGTGTAGCTAGAAATCAAAAGAAAAACCACATGAGAACACATGCTAAATTCTTTTCAAAAGTATTGTAGTAGTCAGACTATAAACCTAAAGAAAAAAAAAAGAAAACAAACCATTATTCTAATGTCATATTTTAAGGTGAATTTTCTGTGCAAAAATGCTTCACTGTTTTTAAGTTTAGTATTTTATTTCACTTACATTTGTAGCAAATGTGCCTATGCTTCACTGGAAGACCTTCAGGAAAATTTGAAGGATTTCCATTGTTCTGATACAATTTCTAACTATATTCAGAGATTCGAATGTTTCTTTTTTAATCACTAGGCTCTTTGAGAATTTGCTCTAGACTGTTTTTCTGTTCACTGTTTTGTTTAAGGAAATAGCATCCTTTCTAGGCTACACTGGTACAGAATGAAAGTACACTGACAAAAGAACTGAAAAGAATGTCTGTTGAGATGTAAAGCTAATTAAGATTCCTTTTAATTACTCATATTCAATGCAAGAGAAAAGAAATTATATAGTAAGACCACTCATATATGCTAATCTGCTATCATTGAGCTATGGATATAGAAGTAGAAACATAAATAAGATATGCATTTGTCAATATTTTCTTTTCTTGGTCTGAAATAGTCTTCATAATGTATGTCATGAGTATATTAAGGCCCCTGAGAAGTTTCTAAGGAAAAGAAACCTGTTTAACTTTGTTCAGCCCTATGTTTGCCAAATTTATTTGACCCAAACGCATTTTTCAAAGTACACTGGAGTCATGTAAAATACAGTTTGGCAAATACTGGTTCAACAAAATCCAGAAGTTCCTACTATGTGCAACTGAAATGGCACTTTGGAAGTCTGATACGCTGGATGTATTTTTTATTCTTTCATGCATATCTTTATATCTCAAGGATACCTTAAATTTATTAGTACCAGAAGTATCTTCAAAGCATAGGACTGGAATTTCTGACTTTATTTTATGAAATTTAGAAATATTCTCTTTAATGCATTCTTACAGATATTTTTAAGATAGAGGCCAGCAAATTTTTATGTAAAGGACATGGTAAATATTTTAGGCATTGTGAACCAGATGGTCTCTTTCACAACGACTCAGCTCTGCTATTACTGTGCAAGAGCAGCCATCGGCAATGCATCAACAAATAAGCATGCTGTGTTCCAATAAAACTTTATTTGCAAAAACAGGCGGTGGGCCAGATGACCCATATTTTAAAGTGATTTGTAACATAATCACATTTTTTTCTTGTGACTAAAAATAATAGTCACAAATGAAAACTTTTATAGGGCAAAATATATAAATCATATAAAAATCTTTCCTGATATCTATAATATACTTTTAAATGCAAGTTTTGAGCGTCAGATTGCAGTTAGCCATCTTTTTAGTTGTGAATACATGGCTGCCCAACATAGCTATTTTTAAATAACTTTTTGTTCCTATTGTTTACTTTTTTCAGTAGGATAGTTGCTCTGTTTTTGTATAAGGCAATTTTTCTCAAAAGTAGAGTAGGTAGGATTTTCTTGTAAGTAATGAAAAACCACAGAGGAGTGTTGATTGAACAACAGTAGTTGTTCTATGAAGCAAATGTTCTATGTATAAACTTGGAATTGGTACCAACTTTGCAACAAGTGTGAGAAATAACATTTTACTGTTCACAAGTTATTATATCAGTATGCAAAATTGCATACTATGTCTTTATCAAGAAAATTATCCCTGTAATACCCTGAGAGTTCTCCATTCTCTGACCAAACTGTTAGTTTATTCATCTCACTTAGTAAAACTAGAAAGTTTTCATTAATAATATGTGAAAGATGATTATACCACTTTTAAACCCAGTTGTTGCAGTTGTCTAGTTAAAAAGAGCAGCACTGTCTGAATGGTGCAGAGAGATATTTCAAAATATTATGCAGCAGCGGTTTTGGGTTTAATTGTCTGCAGATGGTAGATGATCTATTTTCCTTACTCGCTGCCACATTTCTAATAGCGCCCAGGCTGTTCCACGTAAATTAGTAATCTTTCATGTAAGCCTGTCCTTAATTTTTCAGTATTTTTTCTTTGCATCATTTTCCAGCTGTATCATGTTAGAACCAACATTTAATTTTATATATTTTTTTTCAATATCTGTGTGTCATAAATGTTAACCATTTAAACACAACTGCTGAGCTGTGCAGGAAAACCAAGAAACCCGCCTAGTCCACTTCAGAAATCTAAATCATTTCTTTGGTCACATGTTAACCATAACAACTGTAGAGAAGACAATGATTAGTTTTTATTCTTTTTAACTAATGCTTTGAGGTGTATTTTTTTCATTCCTTTAATGTGACAAAATGAGATTTCTAAATGGAAATACTCTACATGAAATGCAGTTATCAGAGAGGTTTCTCTACATAAATTTTTTTTAGTGAAAGAGGATAATATTCTTCACAAAGGTGATTTTAGCGAGTAGAGAAAATATTGTGACTAAAGCAGCAGAATTTTAAATAGTCTAATAAATTTTGAAACCTAAAGTTTGGATCATCAGAATTAGCAATGAATCTTTATATTATCACACTCAATAGCGGTTGGAAACACTACTCAGTCTAGAGCCCTATCGGGGACTAACGTTTTTGTTTTTACTTTTTTTTTCTTCAGTTGATCTATCCAAAAATCTCAGCCAAAGCTTACAACGGTGTCATAGTTAGAAATCTAACTGCCTGACTAAAACTGGTTTAAGGGAAAAGAATTCAGAAATTCAGCACCTTGCTATGGTTTTTTTTGTTTGTTTGTTTGTTTGTTTGTTTCCTTCTCTTTTTGTTGTTGTTGGAACAAAGTTGAGACAATGTGATATACTGATCGAGATTCTCCTTGCTAGCCTAGCTTCAGTCTGGCTTTTTCTTCCCTCATGCATGCTGACCTGGGAATCTTCCTTTGCCATAGCTGCGATAATCGTGACTCAGCTTACAACACCTTACATTCGCATCGCCCCTGCTGCAGGCGACGACCAACTGACAGGTCAGATGTTCAAGTATAGATGAGTCATCTTGCCCATTTCCTGCTCATTTTTCTCAGCTTCGTTTCCCCTCTACATTTCCTCCTTTGCTTAAGGCTTGTTTACAATGTTTCAGACTCTTGGTACAGACCTGTGCCCGCATTAAATGAAGTGATGTGCTTGGCCTCTTCTCTGTGCACATTTATATCCATGCATTCAGCACAACTCCACTGCATGTTTCCATTGTGTGTCTGTCTGTTGATGTGTTCCTTTCTAGCCTAATGTTATATAGAAATGAAATTTGCTGGATTTGCAATAGCAATGACAACAAACAGGATTTCAAACAAAATCCATAAAGATGTGTTCCCAGTAATCCAAATTAAGCTAAAAAGGCCTTGCAATTTGAGTGTGAGAAAGGTTTAATTTTCACCTTGTAAGGTCTACTTTGGACACACATTTAGCAACACACAATCTTGTCTGCCAGTGTTATGTATTGAAGTCACTCAAAGCTGTTTGGGGTGACACTGTTCAAACAGCTTTTCGTGTACATACAACTAGAGCAGAGTTGATTGCATTCCTTATAGATCCTTGTTTCAAAGCAAAGTATTTATATAAAGCAGTGCACATCTGCAAGTCAAATGCACTGAATAACTTAGAGAAGTTTTTAAAAAACCAAATGGCTTGGAGTTGAACCGTGTGCTTCTTTATACCAAGAGAAATCAACTTGTCCATTCATACTGCCTGTAAAGGTACATGGACATATGTGTAAACTCACATAGGAAAAGAGTCCAGCAAATTATTCCAAATCGAAGGTGAGTGCTCGGAAAACCCCAGAAGACAAACTTTTTTTCCTGCAACCAAAGCAAGTCATGGTCAATATTTGTAACATAATTACAAGGACAGGACTCAAATTCTGGCTTCCAAAGGATCATTGGCACCACAGTTTGTTGCACGTGGTATAGGCACGATTAGAGCTGAGTAAGAAACACACGATTGCTTTCCATATCATTTCTGTTCCAGCAATTGTTTTGTATGTGTGAAACTAAGGAGTATACCCTGATGTTTAAGGGAAAAGAGTAAAGCTTAACTCATGGTAAAAATTCATAAACATTTAGGTTTTTCTGCGAGCTTATTATTTTGGAAAGTAAGGCAACTGAAACGCAGATGCATTATAGACTGATTTTTATAAGGTAAAGAAATGTAGGATAATTTCACTTCTTTCTCCACTAGAATTCTCTACATATTTCAGTCCTCTATTTTAGACATGTAAGCTACAAACTTATTATTAACAGTTCTGCTTCCTTGCTTTAAAGTTTCTTTTAAGCGTATTTATTTTACTGATTGAAGTTCTGCTTGTCACAGATTCTTTCTCATTCTGAACTTCTGAAGTGTTCTTCCCAACAGAACTACTTAAGGGATAGTTTCTTTTACATAAGTCCTCCCCTTTACAACCTTTACATTTCAGGACTAGCCCATGGCACCCTGTAGGGTTCAGTGTCGACCTGGAAGGTCATCTGGGATCCTTCAGCAAATCTGAGCCCCATTATGTCTGAGTGGGCACCAGTCTTGCCAGCCAGTCATTAAAAATGTGTTACTATCATAAAATGAGTACTTATGGGAAATATACTTAAATAGCCCCTTTCTCAGGCTTTACTTGTAATCTACTACCTTCAAACTAAACATGTTATTTATTCGACGTGAAGTAAGTGAAACTTCTGAATATAGCTTTCTCTGTAAAACTTGCAGATTAAGAAGATACCTTATAAATCAGCCTCCTTTACAAGGCTTTCAGATCCAGTGTGTGTTGTCATTCTGGTCCTAGCCTGTGAAGGACACATGCGTAGCTGTAGTATATGGCTGACATTCTTTTAAGGCTTGCAGATGATCTCCATCACTTACTTTGGTTTATTAAGGATTAAAATGATGGCATGTTAGAATAAGCCTCAAAAAACAGTAAAAAGTTACTCTAGTTCCGTTTTCAGTATTTACTGCTGGTTTTAATAATGGTTAATCTTACCCAGGTAAATTCAAATTCAAGTAATATTTCTTTTGTGTTTTCCATTTGCATTAGCCGTCAACTTTGATAGCAGTAACATTGTCTTTTTAGAGTAGATTTATTCATGAGTGGTATTGAGGCTTGAGATTTAATTCAATCATTGATTTGACATTTATTGAGCGCCTTCTGTGTGCCAGGTATAGATGTTCTAACTCTTATAAAAAGTTTTACTTGGGGTTGCCCAGACTCTTGGCGTTAGGCATATTTGAATTAGTTAACATCAAACCTACATGTACACATGCTCATATGAATGAAAAACTACTCTCATACTTGTCATTTAGCAGTCAAGACAACAGTTTTGTAACTAAAGAGGGAATGGACATATATTCCAAAACTTTTCTCAATGCATTAGGCAGTTTGGAAATGGTCAGTGGGATAGCTGAATATTTCACACCTGTGACCCATTGAACAGTTGTAGTTTTGTTTACTAGATCAACTCAGTCCCTTCCAGAAATAAACAGGAAGTACATAAGGAATGCATTCTGAAATGCCTTAAGCAGGTTCTTCTGTTGTTTGTTTTAATTGTGCTGACATCATGCTTCTATAAATGCTATTTGAAGCTATACTTATACTAGGACAATTCAATAGATAGTGAGCCCTCTGTAGTTCCTTTTATCTCACAATGCGTTATATACTGATATAGATGGGACCGCCCTCTCTTGTTTAACACTAAAGAAAACAAGCACCCTGGCGATGTGACCTCAGCACAAGGACTGTACTGGACACAACAGTGTTCATAAATATTGACCGATTTAATTCACCGAATGAATGTAGCCCAGACTGCCAAATGCTAGTATGTTTGGTAAGCATTCCTTTCATTGCACAGGGGAATGTTTTTTAAACTATTTTGTCCTCAGTCAACAGTAAGAATATATCACACCCACTACACACACATGCACACACACACACAGACACACACAAATTTAACTGGAGCCAAAGGTTTAGGCACTGTATTACCAATGCTACTCACTGAATAAGATGCACTCTTATTTTTTCTATTCTTTTCTATCTTATTCTTGTTCATTTTTTTTTTAATCTAGTTGCAACCTACTAAATTGATTCATTCCCCACTAATGGGTTATAACCCAGTTTAAAAAAAAAATGCTCTACTAAACCGCTAGATTTAGCAGATTATGAAAGGAACTGAATGTATCATTGGAATAAAAGTCTTGTCTACATCAAAAATCCTACTCTAAAGAGCACACACAGAAAATTCTAGAAACTGGAAATCCTTCTGGTTTCTGCTTCATTTCTTTTATTTTGTAGTTAATTGTCTACAATATAGAACTGCTTTGGAAGAAAATTAAAACTGGTACATACTAGAAATTTCTCAAGATTTTTTAGGTAATTTTATAACTATGTCTAGGCTATTTATTTTACATTAAGATATTTCTATTTATGATTTAAGTATATAGCCAGCTCTGAGATGCTGCAGAGAGTGATTTCTTTAAATAGACTTTTATCATCCATTTTGGCTAACTCATATATCTAATGTGATAAAATCTGTATCCTAGAATATTTATAAACAAAGTGACTCCTGGGATTCAAGTATAAATCAGATATATCAGAGCATGTAGAACTACTCGCTAGGTATAATTAGCACTTTAAAAAAAATAGAGAACTAGCCAACAATTATTCCCACATAAAGTTTCAAGATTTGAAAAAGAATACATGTAGCATATGCCTCTATTGTCAAAGATACATACAGCTGCACATTAGTTAAAGTGGTCAAAAGAGATTTATTCAGTAACTGCTGACAGTAGATGGAGTTGTACTGCATTCCGATTTGTATAGAAGTCACTGGGCATTTTAACAGGAGAATGAGGGAGAAGGGAGAGAGGCAAGCAGGGACTCCATAGAGTCAGGGAAGCGAAAAATTACAAGAGCTGGAAGAGTGTGTTGTTAGTGCATGTGAAATTCATCTGGGTTTGCTAACTGGCACTTATCCAAAGTTAGGCTCCTGCAGCCCACAGAGGCTGGGGACGGGCCCTGTCTTCAGGTGTTGACTAGAACATAGTCAATTCTTTGGGCAGTCTGGAATTTTCTCAAGCAGACATTTTAAGGGAGATTAGGGTCACCTAGGGATACAACATTAAGATGTTAGAAACTATGTTAGTGTTTTGTTCGAATCTTTTAGGCCGACATTAAGGCCTAGCTGAGAAAGGGCTCAGATAAGCCTGGCTAGAGTTTGGTCCAGGAGAGAATTTTTGTCACTTTTTACTCCTTCCCATGTAAAGAGCAGTGAGGATATTTGATCAACTGCTGGGCATTTTCCTCAGGACACAAATGTTCTTTTGTGTCCAAAGGGCTCAGAAGAACCAGGCTAGAGTTTGGTCACAGAGAGGGTCTTTGTCAGTATATAGGAAGAGTATCTGTGTCAGCATATAAGAAAAGCTAATATGAAATAAGTCCTAAAGAATTTCTTTTTTCTCCTTAATGTGGCTCTTAGAGCAAATATAGAGTATAGAGCATGTGTGTGTGTGTGTGTGTGTGTGTGTGTGTGTGTGTGTGTGTGTGTAAAATATAAAACATGGAAGTCACTGTACTAGATTCCCACTGAGTCAGGAAAGCAAATAACAGTATTTACAGAAAATCTTCTGTGTTCAAGGTACTATGCTAGAGACTTCTACATGCATTATTTCACGAACATCCACCTGTCATAATGACTAAGAAAAGGAAACAAAGGAATCGTACTCACCTCCAAAGATCTGACATTTAATCAAGTCAGGGACATAAATTTTATTCCAAGCTTACAACTTGAGCCCTGGGTTCCTTTGACCTCAGTGTCTGTTTGAACATTCCCTTTTTTAGCCTTAGTGTCTCTTCTCTCCTCCTGGGCCCTACAGGCCCACCCAGCCCCGCAGAGCCCTTTCACTTGGGTTCTCACTAATTTCTGGATCTGCTTGGCTCTTGCCGCCTTGCCGTCTACCATATATCATGCTGATCCCCAGCCCTGAGAAAATCCCAGCATCTATATACTTGGCTCCTAATTCCATACTTCCACATATTACTGGATAAATGGAAAAAACAAGCATATTAATTCTACTAGAGGTATATGTTTTGCGCCGCACACACACCTCCCTTAGTATTCTCTGCATCCTGGTGAATGTGTTCTGCTTATACAGTTGTGTAAGGCTGATCTCTACCCCCGCCCCAACTCCTCTGATCCCCAAACCCTAAGATGGTTTGGTCAGGCCTCCTGTCTCTGCCCACTCTCCAGGGCAAGCGGCCCTTCCCAGCCTTGGCACCATAGGCCTTCCTCATGCCCCTGGTGGTCTTAGCCATTGGATTACAGAAAATGACACCTTTTCCTTAAGAACAAAATACATAATTGAAGTCTGCCACCAACAGCCCAAGTTGATTTCCGGGACTATCAGTGATGAATGGGTCTATATCAAATATCAAGTATCAAATTTAGGTACACTCTAAAGCCCTAACACTGTCTTTTCAGAACTTGTCTTTCCTGCCATCTTTGCAAAGATGAAACAGAGTGCCAGATCCAGTATGTATCCCATTTGTGGATTTTTTGCCCTAGACAAGGAAGCTAAATTAGGATCCAAATTTGGTGGTGAATAGTTCTAGAGCAAGGCGGAGTGGGTGGCGGGGGCGTTAACATTAGGGAAGGCAAGGATCTCAAATCCTATATTTTATAAATGCTCATTGTCAGGTTGCCCTGTCATGTAGACCATTACAAGTAGAAACTCTATAAAGTGACTGGCCCAATGGTTCTCAAACAGTGCTCCATGGGGGTCCATGGAAAAACCTTAGGAGCCCCTTTTCACACAGACCTCTGGACCAGGCAGCAGCTTTGGTCTAGAATAGCTATGGGTAGTGTGGTAGGTAGGTTCATGGGCTCGGGTTCAAATTCCAGCTATGTCACTTACCAGCAGAGTGACTTTGGGCAAGTTATTTTGCATCTCTGTACCTCAGTTTGCTCATCTGTGAAATGAAAATTACAGTTTTACACTCATTAAAGATCTGATCAGGATTAAATGAACAAATAGTACTTAGTAAATCCTCCATAAATGTCAGCTATTATTGTTTTCCTGCCTTAACACATTTTTTTAATTATGAGAAGAATGCTAACTCTTTCATTTCCTCATTAATTCATTGAGCATGTATTCCTGAGTGCCTCCTATATGCTAGACATCATGCTAGGCTCTTAGGGCATCTTAGAGATACTGAAAAAGTTTACCCTGTGTCTGCACTAATCTCATTCAGGTTTTGAACCTTCCACATCTTTCTCTCTATGTATGTAAAAATATACAAACATACCCATGCAGTTTTGGGGGGTTTTTTTACTACCATCTATATATTTAAATATGCAACTTGCATTTTTCACTTTAATATGCTATGAATTCTGCTTCAAGCCAATACATATCACTCTAAGGCATTATTTTGAATAGTTGGATATTGTTCCTCTATATGGAAAGGATATATTATGATCCAGTCAACCAATCTCTTGTTAATGGACATTCCAATTTTCACCAGTTTTTTTCTACTAATGGCAAAAAAAATTACAACAAACTGGAATAAACAGCCTTCTATATCTGTTCTTTTTACTATAAGTTTTATTTCTAAATGATTCCTAAATATGGATCAAAGGACAAGTTTGTTTTTATTTGGAACTGACCAGACTTCATTCTCCCAGATTGTAGCAAATCATCTTCCCACGAGTGTCTGTTGGGTGCCACTTCTCCACAGCTCCACCTGCACCGGACGTTTACAACCTCATGGGTCCACTGTGGTGGGTGAAAATGGTATCCTAATGACTTTTCCTGGAGTTGAAGATCTTTGCCTATGTGTATTGGCTGTTTGCATTTTTTCTTCTGTGTCGGTTCATACATATTCCTGTCAATCATTACGCTTTTGACTGTATTCATTGTATCTTTTAACATAAAAAAGCTTTCATTTTTAGTTAATCAAATATGTAATCATTTTCCTCCAAAACTTTTGTTTTGCTCGAGAAGGTATTCACATCTTTCAGATTATTCAGCCATTACCTTGAATTTTAGCTGTTGAATCCATCTGGAAATTACCACTGATATGATATGGAGTGTTGCTAGGGGAGAGGTCTAGCTTTCTGTCAGATAAACAACCAGTTAGACTGGCTCTCATTATTAAATAAATAATTATTTTCTCACAGAATTTAAATATCATATTACCGTATTTAAGTTCTCACATATAGATTCCATTATGGCCCTCTTTATCTCTTCCTACACTATTATCAATATCTTTGATTATGCTGTCTTTTATGATATTTTATTATATGATAAAACTAGAATTCTCTCCTGATTCTTTGTAAAAAAAAAAAAAAAATCCCTTGCCACTTGTTTCCATGTCTACCTATCAGTTCTTACAATGGCCTCTAAGGCATTAAATGACAGGCCCCCTCTCATTTTTTTAACCCTTTTCCTCTCTCTCTGCCTCACCGGTTGCCCTGACCTCTGTCTTTTGGACACATCAGCCACACTCCCACCTTCAAGCTTTTGTTCCTGCTTTTCCCGTGCTTGGAATGGCCTTCCCCAGTATCCCTCACCTCCTACAGTCTGCTGAAATACACCTTGTCACTGAAGTCTACCTTGAGTACGCACCCTTCTTAACACTGCAACCTGCCATAGCACCTCCCTGATTCCTTCCACAGTCTGTCCCCTTACACTGCTACTTTCTGCTTTTTCATAGCACTATCACCTTTTATGTTTTGTTGTTATGTTTCCTACAGTCTTTCTCTCCCTCCTGGAATACAAGCCCCTGAGGGCAAGAACCTCATTTACTATGTTCTCATATATCCCAGTCAACAAGAAGGTGGCCCAGTCGGTACACGCTAGGCAGTCAAGTCCCAAAAAATGCCCCTGAGGTTCTCATTGGAATATTATTAAATCTATACATTATTGTAACTGAAAAATATGATAAACTTCTCCATCTATTCATATCTTGTCATAATATTTCTTATACTTTTTTATATAATTTAGACTTTTTTTATATAAACCTGTTTGGTCAGGTCTCACTCGAAAACATATTCCAGGTTCAGTGACATTTCACTCTCTCACGGCCACTGACCCAGCATAGACCACTGCTGAAATATTTAACTGGTCTCTGACTTACTTTCATGGCTCTCCATCAATTCATTTGCCACATGGCAGCTGGACTGAATTCTTTGAAATTGAAGTCTGATTCCATCACTCCTCTTCTTACAGCCCTCGAATAGCTCCCTACTGTGCTTAGAATAAATTCCAAACTCCATATCACAGCTTAAAAGGTCTGTACCATCCGGCCCCCGTCTTGCACTTAGTCCTCATCCCATATCACACTCTCACTCTCGGTGCTGATCTTCTTCCTGTTTCTCCAAAATACCAAACTGCATCACCACCCAGCTGTTTGCGCTTGCTATTCTCTCTTTTTCCCAATCTTCATATTACCAGCTCCTTCTCAACAGTCAAGATTCAGCACAAATGTCATTTCCTCCAAGAGCCTCCCTAGACCACCATCCCTGAAGCGCAGCGGACCTGTTGGCCCCCAAGCCACCATCTGGCCCATTACTCTGCCGCTTTTTGAAGTTCCCTGATTACTTTGTATCTCCGTCCTACAGCAGGGCTTTGTCTGTCTGTCTTGTGCCCTCTGTAGCCCCATAGGGGCTAATATTCAAAATTATTCAAAATTATTTACCGAATGATGAACAGTTGATGACACTATCATGAGTAAATTCTGAACAAATTTTGAATAAATGCAACAATCTTTTTCAATTGGTTATTGTGCTTACTTTTGACTGTCTTTATGTTACTCAATTGCAAAATGTCTCTTCTTTATAGTAAATATTTTTTAAATGAGTAGATCTTTCCCTTGCAAATAAAACAGACCCATGGTTTTTCAACCCATTTATAAAAATGAATTTTAATCAGCCATTTCTTTTGGCAAGAATCATAAGAAAGGTTTTGTTTTAATTTGATTGTTTTAGAGAGTGGCCCACCCCCTCACACCAACATCATCTGCATTATACTCCTATTCCCAGATTGCATCTGCCCACTTCTCTTCCTTCACGTGTCAGAGACAGCCAGTGGGTCCTTGGGACTCTTCATGAGCAATAAGGTGTGACAGGGCTAAATACAGATAGATGGCATTCGTCCTTTTGTGGACCCAAGGCTCTCTATTTGTAAGATGGAGCTGTAACTGAAATCACGTCTTAGCCACAATGAGTAGCTCAGACCGCTGGTTACAGTTTGAAGATGGTAGAATTGTTTCCTGAACTTTGGGTCTCGGTCAGTGGCAGGAACAGCAAATGCAGAGGTGCTGTGGTGGGAAGTAGCATGCCCAAGAATGAAGAACAGCAAAAAGGCCATCATGGCTAGAAGGATGAGCAATCAAGTTGTGCAGGCAGATGGAGGGGAGGCAGACAGTAAGGACATTGGTCCCGCTCCCAGGAGTAGTGGGAAGCAATTCAGATGTTTTCAAGAGGGGCAGGCAGGTTCAAGTTTACACTATATACTCCAGCCACACTAGAAATGTTTGAGAATGATGAAGAGGCCAAACAACTAAGGTAAGTAAAACTCTAAGAAATGAAAGACTGTCTATCAGCCTAGAAAAAAAGTGAGTGGATATGAACAGAAGAGTTAAATGCCAGGAAATTAATACAGTCTAAGTACCAGCCCAGGGTTATCAATAATCTACAACCAGCATGGAAAAGCACCTGATAGGGAATTTAAGGGACAGGTTCAAACACACCAAAGTAATACTTTGAGTGCCTTAGAGATAGAATGGTTTCATTCAGCCTCTTGCCTGAGATATCTATTATATTTATTTTGAGAGCTATTTACTGGGGTATGCATATGAATCAAAACCGACAAAGAACATAAAGGATAATAAAACTCAGCAATATTGTTTGAATCTATGGGAACTGAGATAAAATCTCACCACCTATACCTGCAGACAGTTATATTTTGTCCTTTCAAAGAATTCAGTCATTAGACTCATAAAGTATTATATTGGAGATTATTGTGTCTACTATGAAATATGTGTAGAAATATTTTATCTGCTACTACAGGAGCCATATTCTATATATCTTTATACTTTCCACAACCTAAAACTCAGCTCTTGGTATTCGAAAGGCACTCAGAGCCCAGCTACAATTTTCTGATGGAATGAATTCCTCTGTTAAAAGATAAAATTGCCTTAAAGGTGTGGACTAATTTCCACACCACTTTAAAAAACAATAATAATAACAGAGAGGAGCTCCCAACTGTGACTGCTGTCAGGAGTAGTGGGACTCCAGGAAGTACAGTGGTACCAAGTGTCACATACACTTGCAATGCTCAGCCTCCTGTTGGACACTTTTAGAAAGTGCACACAGTTCAGTTCTGATAGAAATAAAAAATACGTCTTTCAATCTTTGAAACACTTAATGTATAGAGAGCTATGTTCTGCACCGCTCCAAGAGTATTCATAGTCCCTGCTTTGGGAGAGAAGGGTTCACTCGCTCATCCTGTCCTTGAAGAGCTCGATGTGTAAATTTGCTCTGCGTTGAGATGAGAATTCAAAGAGTATAACATGTGCTCTTTGCTCTCAAGGAAATTACATTTATCATCTTTATTAAGACCAACATAAACAGTTCAATAAATATTTCACTTCAATGAATTTACCAATATCCTGAACTATTTGTGATAAATGCATAATGAAGTAAGTTAACATAATTCAGTTGTACTGCAAAATGTAATATCTATATGGTTCCTGAGTCATTTTCAGAGTAAGGCCTTCAGTTTGACCATTTGAGAGAATTTTGGGTAAAATTAAAGAAAGAAAATCCTTCCTTTAGGCTTCCTTATAAGTAATAATGGCCACACTATTCGTTTAAGCTGATAAATCAGTTTATTGGAAATAGTGGCTGAATCAGAACTACCGTTTTTCAACTAGGAATCCCAGTGTTTTCAAATGCAATATCACATCTAGATGGAGGGTTAACAGTTTATATGCCCTGTCTTGGGCATTTCTTATTAAATGGTGAACAAGAGTATCGGTGTTATATATTTTGGCCATCGGTGTTATATATTTTGGCCAAGATAGAACGTTAGTGTGAGGAGAATTTGGTTGGGATTTCTTATAAGAGTTGCCTGAAGATTCTAAAATTTCTTTTTCAGCTGGAAAGAATGTAAAGTGAGGGGAAATTTTTATTCCTCCTGCAACACCAGCTGAATGCATTTTAATGGCTTGTAGTGTCACTGGTGATTTATTGCCCTTTTTTGTTCTTTTATGTGTTATATTTGTCATTTTGCTATGGCAGTTTCATCTATAAAACAGTATAGTTACAAGAAAATGGTGAGAGGATACAGAGCTGCTGTGGGAAATTCGGTTCCTTTTTCCTTGTCATTTTTTGGAAGGAATACTGAGTCAAATGTCGAGCATTTGGTTTCAGAAATAATATATTTTAAAAGATGTGTACTGCACTGAAATAGTATTGTTTTCATTTTTACTTCATAAACTTTAGGAATTCTATGCATAAGATTTTCAATATAAAAGAATAATTTAATTTTTCAATATTCTTTTGTGTATTCTCTATCAGCACTGTGATAAAGAAAAATAAAGCAATGTATTTAACTCTTTTATTTGCTTAAGGCATAGAGCTTTCTGGCTTGAAAGCATAAATTGAAATTTTATATTTTAGAAAATCTACCTTTTAATTTTGTTATTCATCTGGTACATTGTGCATGTCCAAAAAGAATGCTGAGCTTAAAATAAACCAAGATTTCAGTAAAAGATACAAAATGCTGGGAAAAAGAAAGTGCCTGCAGTTTTAAAAAAGTCTAAGATTTTTGCATGATTTTCTATTAGTGAGTTAAATTATTTTTGCCTTTTCTGTAGGCACATATATTTCAGTTTTATAATAAAACTAAATTAATTTGTCCTTGCTATTAGTAAGCATGGAAAAGACCTGGATATTTTAAAAATATTTAACAAAACTGAGTGACAAATCTCTTTCGCTAAGTCCTTCTCTTTACCCGAGTGGCTAGCATGGAGCTAGACATGTAGTAGGTATTCATTGAATACTGTTGCAGTTGTGATATTTTGATTACCTTTCCTTTACTTGCTTTAGAAAAATGTAACTACAATTCAGAATATAAGGCATCAAGATTAATTTCAACTGCTTTATGTTTAAAAGGCCGGTGAAGTCCGTTCAGAATTTGTAGCCAAGGGACTATGTTGCATTGTTGTGTGATACTTATTTGGTTGAATTTGAACTAGTCTCTCTTGCAAATAAGTATTTTTAGAATACTGTAAAGTACTTAGTATTTGTGAGAATATTTTCAAAGTATTTATGGATGCGATCCAATATATTTAATCAGAATGGAAAGGAAGTCAGAATTTCCTGCATTATCTTAACATAGCAGGATGTTGAAAAGGGATCAGATCAAGAAAATATCAAGGATATATCTAGAATAAACAAAACTCCTTTTGAAGAAAGAATTCGTATTTTAAATACTTTACTGACTTCGTAAAAGAATCAAGGGGAAGTCACAGCCGACGAGTGAAAGGAGAGAAAAATACAGTCCTTTCAACAGAAGTACTTTATTTTATTTGCCCTTTTGACAATATCAGTGTCAAACTTTTTCATCGGTGTCTCCATCGGGCTGAGAGGGGGGCCCAAAACTTTTTAAAGGATTGACTCCTAAAATTCTAGCATGTTAAAATTACATATGTCTCTCTCCCCTCCCTACACACATGTATACTACTTACTTTTAGATTTATCATTGTTTTAATGTGACAGGATCTTGAATTTGGCTTTTAATGTCTGATTCATTCTCAAGCTATGGCTTTTCTAGCTTAGCTGTATATATTATCATATATTCTTAATCAAATGACCTTTCTCTCTCTGGAAAGGTTGTCCTAAGGGAAAAGGGAAGAGATTATTACTGAAAACAATCATTTAAAACATTATTTTTATTAAAATTCAATATGTCATGGAGTAAAATACAACATTTGCATGCTTAGTTAAAAAGGTCAAACAACAGACTTCAAAGAAATGTCAACTAGTATAGTCCACTTTGGATAAACCTCAGAGTGTGCCGATATTTGTCTCCTGTCTTCTGCCCTTTGGGGAACAAATGACCAGCTCATAGAGACAGTGAAAGCCCTCGGGTTTAGACCCCAGATGGTTTTCTAAACTACATGGCACACTTCCTAGGGCAGTTTTCAAATATGTCAGACAGGAATTTGAGCCTAATAATTATCTGCACCGGATTTTAATAGGGTGGTTCATGTGGACACCCTGCATCCCAGGGCGCATAATTTAGAAAGCATTTATTTTAGACAGAAGGTAATAAATTCAAATCCAGGCTTCTTGGGCAAATCGCTTAAATCTCAGCTTCCATGTCTGTAAAACAAGAGAATACTATTTCTTAATTTCATAGTGGGCAGTATGAGAATGAATGCAATGATATGCATATATAATGGACCTCATACAATGCTAGCCCAGGGTAAAGGCAGAGGAAATGGTGGTTGCTGATAACTTCTTCTGTAAGTTTGTTGTTGTTATTCTTTTAGAGGATTATTTTATCACCCTTAGGGCTTTCAAGAGAACTAGGTAATTAATCCGGGCCACAGAGAGGCTTGGTTTTGAGCTTCCAGGAAAACAAATGGATTTCTTGATGCTACATAGAGTGTTATTTACATGAACACCGTGTAGATGCTGTAGTCTCCAGGAGCACTGGAGCGTGAGAGGAACTTTATTATTCTATCATGTCAAGACCTGTAATGACTCCCCCAGGGATGATATTTTCCATCTGTCCATCTTTGGGATATAAACAGCAGCAGCATGACCCAGGCTGTTATCTTGCTATTGGAAGTGATGATGATGATGATGATAATGACGAAAAAAGTTTCAGCATTTTCAAAGACGACTGTTTTATTTGAAGCAGTAATAGCCCAAAGCAGTGTATAACCTATTCTGTGCTTCCAGTAACCCAGTATATGGAATAAAATGCCTGGCTCCCTTTGTTGTCCTGGCCATTTGGGGTTCCTTTGTCTCTCACTGTCCTTGGTTTAAATGTGGACACCTTTCTTTGTGTTTGTCCTTCAGTAACATCAATTCTCAAGAGAACCTAAGAGGATGCACTTTAATAGAACTCTATTAAGAAGAGTTATAGATGATCTCATTAAATAACTTTTTCAGACACTGGGTATGAAGTTGGAAAATATAGAGCAGTTTATAAGGCAATGAGAAGAATCAAAAGTTTTTTTCAACATGTTGTTTTCTTTTGGAAGAATAAAAACTATCTCTGAGAAACGATCTTTAGAAATAAGCCTGGCACCTGCCTTGGGCTTAATAAATGGCATCTGCTCAGCACATCTATCACTATCTCTGATGAGTTTTCTCATTGACTCTCGTAAATATCCAAGCAATACATCACTTCAACAATGTAATTGATGTACAGTTTAATATGTATAATTTACTTATTGGTATTGCTAATGATGCAATTATTAATTATAGTATATTATTAATTATAATAGTTTCTTTTTCAAGTTGAAGCTCTTAGAACACATTTGGCAGACCAATTTATGTCTGGGATTTTGCCGAGGTGCTGTCTTTTTTACTCATTTTTGACCAATTTGGTGGGTTCTTCTTCCGTGTCTTTGAATAATTTCTTTAGCTATTGGTGTATATTTATGCATAAATACACACACACACATGCACATAGGTAAAGACCATATCAGAGTAAGTCACATGTGTCTTTTAGCCAGTTTAGGGGCTTAATAAAGGGAATTTTAGGGGCTTAATAAAGGGAATAAAGTACAAATAAAGATTTGTACTTTATTTCTCCTATGAGTAATAAGGAAATTAGAAAATGATTTCAAAGCAGGTCATGATAATGATATAATCATTTTATTAAGTGAAATTATTCTTAATATTTTGAATCATATTAGCATTATTGTATTAGAAGTTTCTCCTTTTTGCTTTCTAAAGTGCCCCGGACCATTGTAATTACTCTGCAGCAGAATTTTGGCTAGTTTAAAGACTTCTAAAACAAATTCCATATATGATCATGAAAAATGGTCTATATCCAGTTAATCATTACAAGTATTGAGTTTATAACACTTTATTCTTGACAGATACTCATTTCCTGTCTCTCCAATATGTATGTACGCAGTTAACTCTCTCATCATTGACAGATATATATTTCACTGCTTTGGAGCTGGAAATATAACATTTTGCCACTAGTATTTATTTCCATGCTATTTCTTTCTATTAATTTCATTTTATCATTGGTGAAAGTTGAGTCAGTAAATTTACTGGTAAAGACTTTTATCTGTCATCAACATATTGACAAAACTTTTCCTCTGTTCGCTGGCGGTCTCTTGGCATACTCAGTGGAACCAATGCGCAGATATTTTTCTTCTTTCTCAGTATGTTGTCTTGATGCCCATGTAAGGTCATCCAAAAATAGCTGCAGATGCCTCTCTTCTTAATAACCCCCTCACTAAATACTGGAGATCAGTGGAGGAAAGACCACAAAATAGAACCTATTGTTGTCTTTGCTTTCCACTTCTACCTTTAATCTTTCTTCTTTCCTTTTATACCTGTTGTCCGAGGTCTGAGAACTTCAGTGTAAATCAAAAAGTAATGAGTAGGCTATGAAAAGAGTGCAAATGCAAAAGACAGAAAATTTAAAAGAGATTTATTGTGAGAGATCTTTGATTCAGCAAATGTGTTTCTGCAAGTACTGTGGACACATAATAAGATACTAGGCCAGGCCATGTGAGGGCCAAAAAGTAAAACCAGTTTTTTCACAAAGAACTTATGTTGGTATGTGATCTAAGGGACTTATCAAAATAACTGAACTCGAGGTTGAAAGTAGGAAGTTCTATGCAAGAGCAGTGAAACAAGGTGCTACAGAAGTTCAGCAAGGAAGAGAATACTTTCTGCAAAGCAATCACGAACAGTATTTGGGCAAAGGCTTTTCGGAGGGTGGGTGGCTTTTAAACCTACAAAAAGTGGGTAGAGGAATGCTGCCATGGAGAAGAGGCAGCAGAAGCAGAGCCCCTGAGAAGGGGACATATTGGATGTGTGGGAAAACCATTTCCATTTGGTTGGAACATACGTGAAGGAAGGAAAGTAGAAAGAGAGGCGTTGAGTTAGGGGGATAGAACCAGCTCATGGAAGACCTTGACTGCCTTTTGAAATAAGCATTAGGAAACTTCTAGGTGTTTTGTTTTGTATTTTAAATGAAAGAGTGACCTGATTAGCGCTGTTCTTTAGGAAGATCAGTATGGCTGCAGTATATAAAAGAGACTGGATGCAATGTCTACTTGGGAGTCAAGTACAAACAAAAGTCCAGAAGAGAAATAAACCAGGTTCATGGCAGTGGGAATGGAGAAGAGATAATGAGAGTATGGCATTTTTTGATTTTCTAGAGATTGGGCAGAGAGTTGAAAACTGACCTGTCTAATGTCATGTGACTACTCTTCAACCTAAGGATAGAAGGAATAAACTTCCTTTGTAACTTATTTCATTTTTACGTGTTGGGGGTCAAAATGTCCTTTATATACAACCGAAATTTATTTATTTGCTCTAACTTTTATTGCATACATAATACATTCTAAGCATTAAGGATACAGAGGCGGAGAAGATGTAGCTTTTCTCTGTAAGAACTTATAAGCCTATGTATGTATGTTCAAAAATACGCCTCATACATACATAGATCACACATTATTCTCTTTATAAATTCCTCCTACTTGTCTTAAGACATTTGTTTAGTCAAAGACATGTGTTAATCGCTAGACATCAAAGGCAGATAAGAAGTAGTCCTTACTCTTGAAAAGCTCAAATGAGAGACTGTCAGAGCACCCGCTGGTCGGTCTTCTCCTTAGTTAGATATATAACCTCAATTTCATTTCTCTTTTTTCATAGTCCTTCTTTTCTACCCTGCAGATCATTTGTATTTCTTTTCTTTGATTCCTTTTCAGCATCTCTACCTGGACCAGCATTTTGTGCCCTAAAAGGATTATGTGCGTGTCACTCCTTTATACATTTCAGAATCACGTTGACTATATTACTAGGCCTTTCTTTTCTGCATGTAGGTCCAGGAAGTCCTTTGTCCTCATATATTTGTCTTATTTTTCTTTCAGGATTTTATTTTTCTTATTGCATTGTTCTGTACTTTGGTTGGTTAGTTGGTTGGTTGGTTGGTTGGTTGATTGGTTGGTTTCATTCTTTTGTTATGTTCACCTCTTATTTAAAATCCTCAAGATGATTTTAAATAAGTCTTGTCTTCCAGAGTGTTAGCAATAATCACCTGAGTTTTCTGTATTATCGGAGCAAGTCGTGGTGCAGGGGAAAAGAATGGACTTCACAGACACACCTAGGTCCAACGTGTAGCCCCCTGATTCCTGTTTTTCTGACTTAAACAGGCTACTTATTCTGACTGTCTGCTGCCTCAGTTTCCTCATTTGTAAAATAGTATTAATTACACCTTATACGAGTTGTGTAAGATATCTGGCATATAAAGCAGGTCTTCCAAAAGGACAGTTGGTCAGCATACTAAATTCCTTGACAGTTAAAAATGTCTTCCAATCATTAACTGTGGCTAAGCATAAAACTGAGGTTTGCCCACCAGGTTTGCCTCTTAATTGTACAAAGGGATATTTTTAAATAGTGCAGTAAAAGAAATTGGCTAACTGATAAAGTAAGATATTAATATATCAGGAGGTATTTCAAAAACAACTCAAATAAATATTTTCCCCATTTTTGCCACAGTCTGTGAAAACTTGCCTCGCAGATTTTTAGGAGCAATGGTTCTCGAATTGGATTTCTCTCCGGGCTGTGTAGGGAATCACCTAAGGTGTTACATATAGATTCCTGGGTCCTACCTCAGACCTTCGATCTGGAGTCAGTGGGGAACTCAGCCATCTGCATGTTTCAAAAACTCTCCAAATTGTTCTTAAACTCTCTATAATTAGTAAACCTCTGTTCTAGAATATACTGGACAGAATGACACAATTAACGTAAGCCTTATTTATTAAAGAGCTTCATTGTTTCAGGAAAAAATGTATGTTTACTAATGAGAGTCAAGGGATTATGTGACCCTGCTCTCTGCTAAGACCCCAGGAACCCTCGATATGTTTCTAAGGGCCACCTTTTGTGCCTGTGGCTCATTGATCTATGAAAGACATGTTACACTTCTGCATGCATTTTGCTAGATTCTGTACATTTTTTGAACATTAGAAATACTGATTCTTCCAGCAAGCACATAGAATTTATTAGGTGTACATACTTACTTTTTGATAAGATAGTGAATTACCAATTTAAGGCCACAGAAAAAGCTGAAAGGGTTTTTGCAAACAAAAACCCTACTACTTTGTTCAGGAAGCTGTAGTGATCTTTTTTCCCACAGGAATGATTTTTAAGAGCAAAACATAAGCTATACCAAGGCACAAAGTCCAGAAGAAAATTTGAGGCACAGTAGGTTTATATTTTAATGCCTTCAACATTAATTTCACACAAACTGTTGGAAATGTCTACTCTTAACTGGTGCATCCTCGAAGGCATCCACTCCCATACCCTTTATCGATTACTCACTTTATATGAAAGGTGAATACAGTAACTACCTTATTATCAGCAAACCGCTTCCTCATTTTTATTACTTGACCATGATTTGAGAAATGCAGATGGAAAAAAACAAGCCTATTTCATCAGAATAGTAACAGCACTAATAATTCTTTTGAAACTTTTAGTGCCCAGATAGTGAGTGATAAGGCTTTGATAGATTATCTTACCCACAGAGAGTTGGCCTCGTCAATAAATAGAGCATACCTGTCATGAAATTAGAACAAAAATAAAAAGGATATTAATTTTTAGAGATGATATATATCAGACAATCCAGTATCTCAGTTTTACATGAAAAATTATGTTTCTGATTATTACTTGTAAGTCATACAAGCTCTGCATGCCCTATGGCGGAAATTAGGGACAAAGAAAGAGTTATAAATTCAAAAGCATAATCAGGTTACAAATAATACATAAAGTGTGAATGTAGATTATTCTAGGAGTAGTGATTGACTTTTCACTTCCAGGAAGAAAAACAATGGTATGTAATATAAATGAAAATCTTGGAGATGTTTCACAATTGTGTATAATGTTAAGATACAACTGTAAAAGACTAAACACAAACTGCAAAGAATTCTAATTCTCTGAGCAACAAGACATAAATGAACTGTTTCACATTAATCTTTAAAACTAGGTTGTTGCTATTTTGAGAAAAAAGAAATCTACCTCTGCAAAAGGTAAAAAATAACGACCTATGAAAATTAATTAAAGTAGATTCTCTGTTCTATAATTCATAAAAATGCTAGTACGAAGTGTCTAAGGCTTCCTTAACTGAAATTTTAGAATATCTTTCGGGACCAGTGCTCTTTGACACATACTTAGAGGAACAATACTTTTACATATTTCCATAGCTTTCATTGTATTTTCTACTTTTTTCTCCCATCTCATCTCATAAGGTTTCTTCATCAACTCAGTTTCTCTTTTAAGCAATTCCCACATTTGCTGTCCCCAAAGTGTTTCTCTTTGCCCCAAAATACCAAGAATGGTATTGTGGTATCTGGTTCGACACTGAAACATTTTGCATGTAGCGAGAATGAAGTACTTTGTTCCTTGGATTTAGTTCAAACATTGAACCCAAATACATGTTTCCCCCAACAGGAAACCAGCCACATATTTCCATAAATGGCACCAACATCCACCCAGTCCTTCATACTCTGAGACCTGAGCTCACCTGTGTGCAGCCAGTGGGGTGCCTTCTGTGAGTCCCTTGTGTCCTTTCAGTTCCATTTGCCTGCTTAGATTAGACTTTGGAGGCTCCTAGCCTGGGTGAGGCGATAGCTTTTCCATGGCTCTTTAAATGACCTTCCTTTCCTTTCTTCTGTGATCCTGAGTAGTCCTGCTCAGTTATTCTCAAGACACAGCTCTGTTATCCTCTGTGGCTCCTCATTTCTTAAATCTAGTACAGGCTGTTCTAGCTAGTAAGCAACACCTTAAACCATAAAGCCTCAGTTATTCAAACTATCTCTTCCACTACTTTCCTACCTGCACCGAGCTCCAGACAAACTAAACGAGTATAGGATCACAGAGACCTCTTTGTGTGCCCTACCTGCCTTGGCTTATAAGGTATCCTCCCCACCCATCTATTGGAATCCTCCCTGTCCTTCAAACCCATTTGTATTGCAACCTCTGTCAAGGAGTCTTTCCTAATCTCACTCTCCACTCTTCCACAGTGGGTTCTGTAGCCCATCCATGGCACTTAGTGTGGCTTCTTGTGTTGTGCTGTGAGGGATGAGGTGTCAGTCTTTTTACTCATTTCAAATTCCCCCACAGAGCCTAGTTACAGTGCTTTGAGTATAAAAGGTATTCAGTAAGGAGCTGTTAATTTGAAGGCTGCGAAAACCAAGATTAGCTGTATCATATGAATAAGACTGCTCTAACGGGTATCCTTTCCAGGAGTGCTTCCACCACTAATTTGATCACTGATCATTTTCCGCCCACCTTTAGGATGTAACTCTGTGTAGTATCACTTTCTGCCTTTTTCTCCTACTCTTCCCCTTCATCATCCTAGTTATGAGGAGTGAATAGAGGTCCTAGAGCTCTGTGCTCCTGAATTAACCCTCAGCCCCTACCCCAACCATTACCTCTCACCATTACTATCTGCCTTAAGATTACCAAGATTCATCTCATTGTGCTCTTTTTCTCAAAAAGTCCAGGTGTCTAGTTCTCCCTTCTTCCCCTAGACCTTCTCCTCATTAACATCCTATACCACCCATTTGCTTTCTCTCTCCACCTCTCAAAACGGAGCACCCATCAACATCCAGCATACTGTGTTTGTTTATATCTGGGAAAGAATGTAACTTTTATGAGGACAGAGGTCTTCGTTTTATCTATATGGTCACTGTTGTATTCCTAAAATAGTGCCTGGCACATAGTTGATACTCAATAAACAGTTGTTGAATAAATGGACAATATTGCTGATTTCCCCCTACATTCTAGGACAGCCTACACACGTCACCATTAAGCAGAGATTCTCCATGGCCAATCTGCCTCTTCAGCTCTTCCTCATTTTCCTCTCCCTTCCCTTTAGGAAAGCTTTCTGTTTCCTCAAGGTGAGACAGTCCTGATGCTGTGGGCAGCAGGGTCAGTGGCTCCAAGAAGCAGTGGTATCTTTTATGGTCTTCTGGGCTTGCATCCTTGGGTCTTCCAGGAGATTTTATACAGCCGGTTCAGGAGTCAAAATTGGGCCCAAACCTCATGATATTTTTCATGTTAGATATTATATCTGAAACCTTAAATAATGCAGGCTCACTGAAATAGCACTCTTTTATTTTCTTAGTTATTAAAACAAACAAACAAAAAGAAACTTAGAGCTGTCACTAGGAGTCAGTAGAGTTGGCATCTGTGAAGACTATGCTCCATAATTTTAGCAGCCTCTCATCTTCAATCACCTAGAGATATTTAGCTTATTCATCATCTTAATGAATATGTTTAAGCCTAGATAATGCCCACTGTTAAACACATACTTTTGAATTTATTCTCTTTAAAATGAACTAAATGTTCAGTAAACTCTAAACAGAATGCACAGTAGAAGAGAAAAAAAATGCCTTTTCACCAAGAATTAGAATTTATACCCCTTTAAAAAAAGAATAAAAGTTTATACCATTGGAAACCTGGCAAGAAAATAATAAGACCTAGGCGAAAATATTATGAAAACAACTTTTATGCCAATCAGTTTCTAAATTATAATGTTAAATTCATAGATTTGGGTGAGGAGGAAAAAGCAATCTATCATTTGCAACCACATTCTGTCACAAATTGTCTTCTGTCCGAGGATGACTGACAGCTTACAACCATGTTTCCAAAGAAACAAAGGAGAGAAGAGCATCATGTGGAAGGAGAACATAAAGATATCCATTTCAGGAAGGTCCGGAGGGCAGATCAGGTGGAAAAAGGCAGGAATAACATGTACCCAATGTGAACCTGGAATTAATGACACACATCTTCATGAGTTTATCTCAGGGCCATGATTTATTTCATCCCAACTTGGTCTATGTTCATGCTTCCCCTGAGTATTGCTAAACTCAGACATCCAAATCAATCCCTTCATTCAGGCACATCACAGTGATCTAGTGGCCATGCCCTGTTGCAGGCAAAGGGCAGGTAGGTGGCTCACAGACAGCGCCAGGCAGCCCTCCCCACCTTTTTTGAGTTGTTCTCCCATTTCGTATGATTGCTACCCTAATCACATTGCAACTGTGTCCTGCAGAGATAAGACATTTCATTTTCTTGACCTGCAATGTGAAATGAGTTAAAAGTAAGTGCTAAAGAATGATAATATTGAGGTGCACTGGCTGCATAGCAATACGCTTGCCTGCTTCATAAAGGGAATGAAAGGCTGCAGATTGATCTTTCTTCTTGACCCACAGATGTGTAGAGTTATTCACCAGTTCTCATAGAGCATAGGTAAAAAGCTAAAGTAAAACACAACCAGTTTCCCAGTTAACAGAAGCAGATGTATGACCATTAACAGGACAAACTTCTCTTACTGTTTACAACATATAAGTTGTAACTGTGATTTTTTTATATTCAGATTTTTAAGCTATGTAAAGTTTTTCTAAATAAATTCTTTCCCAATTATTGTATTTACAGACGTAAATGTTACAAGAAAAAAACTTAGTGAATCATTTATTTTGAAAATATATTTGGATTACTTACAAGCTATAACTAGTGGGATAAATGAAATTGCTCCCAGTATGGTCCCATTTGGAAGAATAAAACTAATTTGACTTTATTTTTTTAAAGTACATTTTTTTAATTGGATAGAAAATCAAAATTAAAAATATTGGACCTTTTTTCAGTTTCATGAATTTGAAATATGTCATTTTTATATGGATTGCTTTCTTTTTACTTTTTATTTATATTTTTATAACACACATTTATCTTTAAATTTGCCTATCAATTTAATGTAATAATAGCCTCCAAATCAACCACTTGGTTGTATGTTCCAGTGGCATTTTGGAGTGATATTCAATAAAAAGTAATAAACATCAATGTTTTCAAAGTTTATCTGGACATCTAGTTTGAGGGATATTCATTCAAACAAAATAGATAGACATCCTTCCGATGTTATTAGAAATAAGAATAAGCTATAAAGGGTTATCCAGAAGGGTTTGTATTTAATAAAGTGTGATCTTTACATCACTACTCACATTACTATTGTCACTTTGATTGGAATTTACACACAGAGTAGAAACTCAGATGATTATGGTCCTCCACCTGCCTTGTGTTTCTCCCCTGATCTTGACTAGCTTTGCCAGTCTGATGGCCATGGCTATATTCAGGATGCAGAGGCATCCTATAAAATCTTCATATAAATACCTTTTGAAAGAAATATTGTTTATATGGTCCCAGTGGAAACAGAAGGAAAATTATAGCTTGGTATTTTATATTTCTCTAAAATGATTCATCTTAGAATAAGCCCAGTCTAGAATGCACAAGACACAATGATGGTTAAGTTTTTCAAGAACCAGATGAAGCATGAATGGAAAACCCAATGAAAGGGTAGAAAAGGCTGGTACCAACATTCAATTTTAATTACATTTTACCAACAAAAATAAGAAGAAAATTCTAAGGTGAGAAATTTGAACATACAATTTTTCTCCTTTCAGAATGATCTGTTTACTTAGTGAGGGTGACATGATGGCTCAGATGCTGAGCACTATCTTGTCATGATTAAAAAGGTAGAAGCCCTTTAAAAAATAGATGCTGTTTAGTGAATTGAACATTACCTTCCTAATATTTTTCATCCTGAACTCATTTAGCAGAGGAAATGGATATTTCATCAGACATGGATGCTACATTCCATCATATTATGCCATAAACAGGACAAACGGTGTTTTGAAAATGGGAAAGCAGGAGGGCTAAGACAGTTGCCACTGTAAGGTTCTGGTTATCTCATTTAAACAGATATTAAATATGGGTGCCAGTAGTGTGATCATCAGCTGCTTCCTACGTTGTGAATAAATTGTTTAGAAGGAGTCTTTTGCCTGCCAGATGTGACCTAGATTTAGATTTCTAAAGGCAGGTGGGGAAATCTCTATTGTGTGGAAAAAAAAAAAAACAATTGTAAAATTCATAATAAGTGCGCTTATCTCATGTTTCCAGGTGTTTAGGCTAATATGTTATGGAATTACTGCTTCATTTATGAAAAATAATTGAGGAAAGTGTTCCAGCAAATCAAATTTGGATAAAGGCTTAGGATAGTCATTGTGTTGTTAGCAAGTTTTTAAATGGCAAAAAGAGCTGAGAGGCAATAAAGATGATAAAAATATTTTAAAAACTGAGAAGAGACTCTTATAAAAGGGTCAGTTGCGAGTGTGCTATCCAACTTAACGTTATGATTTAATAAAATATTGAAGAACAATGTGAAAAATTATACTCCTTTAAGTGCATATGAAAGGTGTTAAAAAAGCCAAAGTTGGTCTGTCTGCAGGCTCTGATAAGTCTTATTACTCTGTTACATGCAGTAATTTTTTTTAAAATGTAACATCTTTATTCTCTCTTACCCACCCTCTCTCTTTTTCATTCTCTTTCTTCTTTAGGAGCTGCCACTCCAAAACCCGTCCCAGAACCTGAAAAACAAACAGACCATACAGTTAAAATCGCTGGAGTCATTGCTGGCATCTTGCTGTTTGTTATTATATTTCTTGGAGTTGTGTTGGTGATGAAGAAAAGGTGAGCTCCTCGCTATTGCCAAAGACGTGGTTCTACCCCATTGTTGCCAGGTTGCTTCATGTGTGTGACAACATTCAGTTATTGAATTGGCTTTGATGACCAAGACACATCTGTTACTCTGGTCGTTGATAGTTTTCATCATATTGCTTTCAAGGTTATGGGACAAAATTTAGAGAAAATGGCTGTGATTTTGTATGAATATGCAAAGCATATCATGCCAAGTTAACATAATAATTGTGTTTTTTCACAAGTTCATACATAAAACTCTGCAGAATCTTTAAAGCCATATATTCACCAGGAAATTTTTAGTACTTATTACTGACATCTTAATGTATTTGATGTTCTTGGAGATATGAGAAAGAAAATTTTTCCCTCTCATTATAATGAAGATAATGGCAGAATTTATTGAACCCATGTTATGTGTAGGCACCGTGCCAGGGGTTAGTCAACAGAACATTCCTTGAGAAAGAGATACTCAGAGAACAGCCTGATAAAAATACAGGGCATGGACATGGTTAAGGACCAGAAGTAGAGCACATTGAAAGTTATAAGATTGACCTTTTTAGCCAAGAGGTGGTCTAGGGGAGGAGAACAGCAGATGTGACTATTGTAAGCAATCTTTAACCTCTGATACTTGAAAAATATACAAAGTCTTTGTTTTGTGAAAATAAGCAAAAACTTATATAAAAGTTATCAACATGTAAAAATAGATGATAAGGAGCAATGGGAAAATTTTCCAACAGAGATAATACTCAAATCTTGTTTCTTTGCTCTATAGTTTTAAAATAACTGTAGAGTGAGAGTAAAGTCATTGAGTAGGGTGAGGATAGAGAGGCTGGCAAAGTGAAGTCTTAAAAGTCTTGTCTGGTCATCTGAGGAAGTTGGAGTTGGTCCTAAAATCTGCTGATGGCTCTTAAGCAGGTAGTAACATGATGTAATTTTTATCTTAGAAACACCACTCTGATGTTAGGGTATAGCACAGTGTGGAGGGGGAAAAGAAAACTAGAGTCAGAAAGACAAGTTGAATGAGGGGGCAACTTTAGAAAAATTAAGAGGTAAGTTTTAGTAAGCATTTGGAGGCAGAAGCTAAACGAGATGGAATAATATAGAAAGAACCTTGTTACTGGCTTGTACAACTTAGTGGAGATACTACCATTCACCAAAATGTGGAATATAAAAAGTAGAACATACATGGGGAGGGAAGATGGAGAATTCAGATTTGCACTTTTTAAGTTTACTGTTCCTGTAAAGTTAAGTGGAGATGTACACTGGGCAGTTGGATGTGCTGGTATGGACTAGGAATAATACTTTTCATAGTCAAAGTCATCAACATATCCTGGAGCTGAAGCCATGGGTTCGGATGAGGTCACTCAGAGTGATCGTAGAGTGATAAGAAGGAAGTCAAGGATGAAGATAAAAACTTGGGTAACAGTGACATTTAAGGGGTGAGTTAGTATACAAATATATACATACATAGTCTTTTCTTACTTCTTTATTTTATGTTTATTGTTCTACTTAGGCCACAGGGACAAACTGTTGCTCTCTCCCAGCTGTATTATCACTAACTGGTCCCCATCATTTCAACAGTTTCTTAACCTTTCACACATTCTCTATTCTTTTCTCTCTTTGTTCACCCATCACTTGATTTAATTTTTAAATCTTTTTTTCCTTTTCGTTTCACTTCTCTGTACCTCTCTTTCCTTTACCCTTCTTTTCTTCTTCTTTAGCTATTTATCTCTTTATTTCTTCCTTTGTAACTCTTTCGTTTCTTACTTTCCTTCTCTTTTACTTCTCTCTCATCTCATATATTTTTCTCCTAGATGTTTCTCATCTCTCTCTCCACCTTGATGTTTATGTAGATAGCTTATCTTGGGTATAAGTGGTTAGTTAGTACTGTTTTTTGTTGTTGTTGTTGTTTTTTAAATATGATCCAATATAAATTCTAAGCAACACTAGTCCCTTCGATGCCTGGACAATCAAACTAAACATTTTGGAGAGATTTATTTTAAGTTGTGGGAGTATGTAGATTTTTGTGTCCTCTAGCAAGGTCTCTATGAGGAATAGCCTGAAACAACTAATCCAGTTGCCCTTGTGACCTTAGCTAAATTTTAACTCATTCTCTAAGGGTCTTTTCTGCTAAATTAATTCATTATTCTACCTAAGTCTCTCAGGTAGTCATGGAGGTTATGTTATAAATTATGCATTTAAAGAGATTGCCTATGGTTACAAATGGCCTTGATACAACTTTAGACTAAATACCGATAACTCATATCAACTTTACATGATTATTTACTGGATAATAATCTTAAAAGGGTTGTTTTCACAGCATGTGCCACTTTTGTATTTGTTTTCTCCAAAACATAGAATATGTTTTCTGTAAGTCAAATCTCCAATATACTATGCCTATAAATACAAAAAAAAAAAAAAAAAAATGTATGACATAGACCTGAATAGTCATGTGGTACAAACAGTCGTATTTAATAGAAATTCTTAAAACTTTTAATTGTTCAGCTTTTTCCCAAAAATTGAAATCTATATTTTAAAAGTTTTTATTTTTAAACAGAATGATTCAAACAAGATACTAATTTATGGATAAGTTGTGGGAGTGTTACTGACGTAATAAGCTACATTGGTTAGAAGGAACACAATTTATTTTTTGTATTGAGGTATAATTGACATATAACATTATATAGTTTCAGATGTACAACATATGTTACAAAATGATCACCACAATAAATCTAGTTAACATCTGTCACCGTACATATTTACAAAAATATTTTTTCTTGTGATGAGAAATTTTAAGATCTACTCTCTTAGCATCTTTCAAATATGAAATACAATATTATTAACTATAGCCACAATGCTGTACATTACATCCCTATGACTTATTTACTTTACAGCTGGAAGTTTATACCTTTTGACCTCCTTAACCCATTTCAGTCACCTCCCAACCCCCGCAGAGGAACACTGAATTCAGACTGGGAATTCCTAAATCTGTATTTTAACTAGCTTTGTGTCAGCGCCGAGCTGCTGGAGAAGGGAAAGTTTCAGTGGTGAGATGTCCAGTTAGAAGAATGCACAAGGGGCCGACATGAGAATGAAATGGCAGGCATCAACTTTATTGTGGGGAGTGCACTTCTGTTGCAGGAAGTGCAGTTCTATTGCGGGGAGTGCGCTTCTGCTTCTGCTCTTCTTCTGCTCCCCTTCTTGTGCTCCCCTTCTTCATCCCAGGGGACCATATGGCTCCACATATATCAGAGTACAACAGTGGCATTCTCTCACACATACGTGATAAAGTAAGCTGAAGTATGTTTGCATGTGTTAGGCACAGGGGCCCTCTATACTAATGTAACATTCTAAATCCAGGGTCCTATTCGTAGCCGTGAGCCTGACCCACACTTTGTGATTCTTAACTTCTCTGGGCCTTTGTTTTCTCATTTGTAAATTCAGAAATTTGCACTAGACGATCTCTGAAGTCCCTCCAAATTCCAAAATATCAGGTTTTCTATTATGTAGCAGCCTATGATGACGGTACTATACATTTACTATTCTAGAGATATGGTGGGTGGCTCATTGGCTTATTACTGTATTTCATTATTTAATGTACCTGGTGGTTCTTGAATCTCTTTGTTTAGTCAATTCAAGTCTAGAAGTGTTAGTTGGTGAGTAGTTTATCTTTTAGCCACTTGTTTCCCATTGTCACACAGGAGATATTCAGTTAAAAGTAGGGAGCAATGGGAAATGAAAAAAGGGAAAGAGAAAAGGAAGGAAAAGAATTGCCTCCGGTGTGGGTTTCATTCTATTATTAGTCATTTTGCTGGTTACAGTCTCATGCTAACCAAACTTCGAGTTTCAATTCTGTGTGGGCTAGTTAGACTATTTTTCCTCTACCCACAGCACCGAGTCAGCCAACGCAAATACGTGCCATTGGTCATAAAGACAGACTGAGACCAAGAGAAAGTGTGGGTGAAACAAATGCATTAATATTTCTTGAAATGCAATTGGAAGTCTGTCCTGCTGAGAAAAGTTGGTAGTTACTGTTTGTGTTTGTCAACATGCCAGGTTGGGTGATCCTAAGATCTTGGGAGTGAGGAACAGCAAATTTTATTGAGAGACATTGGCAATTATTAACTAAGATTGTGTTGCCTTCTGAAGGACTAGCCTTCCATAAATTATAATTGCCAAGGGTAGGCCTCTAATAGAACATGGAAAATCTGTTCAACTCATACTAACTCATGGCATTCTTTTACATCTAGGCAATAATGACTAAAAACAAGCAGGATCATCAGTTTCATTTGGCTAGAATGATTTATAAACCTATCAGAAATTAATGACTGGTTGTTAATTTGTTTATAACTATTAATCCATTCTGAGCCTTGCCTGGAATAACATAGCATGAAACCTTTTTCTTAAAAACTGTTACATAACCTTTACATTTATTTTTATTTTATCCTCTAAGCAAAGCAATTTCTTATTATTTTCTCTTTTCCAAAAACATGTATTCTTTTGAGGGCGCAATGTTTTGAGGCAACAAGTGTTAAGAAAGGGTGTAAGGTGAATATCTATAAAATAAAAGTTTCATATAGAGCCACAGAACAATATACTCTCAAAATTATTATAAAATAAGTTGAGTAGGAGATACCTAGTTTTTATTGTGTTTCATCAATGTATAGTTAAATATATTTGTGTAAATAAAAATACCTACATTTTCAACATTTTTCATAAGGAATAATTTATCTCAATAACATGTTTGACAGAATTTAGCATGCAAGCACCATCAATTTTATTCTGATTAATTATATTTACTATTGTTTCTAAAATTGCCATAGGTCTTTTAGAAATTTGAGAACATTTGTATTAATTACAGTAATATTCCTGTCTCAGCCATTGTGGTAAACAGAAATTACAGAAGTTGTGGTTATAGAAATAATTAAAGAGATATGCTTTCTTGGTCAAATAACGAATGTTAGTTATTCAACTACATGAACATTTGTTATAGGTAAATATAACTGTTTAAATCCTGAAGTGCTATACCTCTGTCTCCTCTCCATAAAGTATTTTAACGGATGTACATCTTGCAAATGCAGCGTATGTCATTAAATATTTAACACCCATTCTATTATATTTAAACAATACTGGTACTACCAAAAAAAAAAAAAATCTCAGTAAATATAGGAAGTGTTTCTGAAGACATCAAAAAGAATGAGAGAAAATGTGATGAAAGCCCTATTTTCAAAGAAGTGCCTACAGCATGTGGCTGGAGGCAAGTTGACATTAACTATAGTTCTCCTGCTATACCTACGAAAAAGGAATTTTTTTTTCTACGGTAGTTAAGTGTGAGTTGTATGTGGGAAATGTTTTTAAAACTTTTATTCACTGTCCCATTTCAAAATCATAGTTTTGGAAACTACATTGAGAAAGTCATATGTAGCCATTTCTTATGATTATCATTTAGAATATGTGTACTTAATGTGCAGTCATTTGAATAATACCCAGATGTTGAGGCTTTTCTGCTCTAGCACATGCTTTGGCATGTATGAAACAAGATATCTATGTACACAAATGGATATGGGTATGTCATCCTCATCTATCAACTAGCTAATGCCCTTCAGTTTTCTAGATGATAACAGAGTGGGCTTGTTGTAGCTAAACGAAATGATCTTTTTAAGGCTTCCTCTAACCTGGACTTCTTACAATTACACTAATAGCTCCTATATGAGCCACTATTTATGGACTCAACCTAATGGTTTAATTATGTTCTATTAGAGGTTCTTTGGGAAATCTTTATAAGGAATATTTTATTTTAAAAAGGAGTGTGGGGAACATAGGTATGAATATTTTTTATTATTTTACAGGAGGAAAATGTCAGAGAATGGGAAGGAGCAGCCACTTGGGCTTTAGAATCTTACAAACCTGGTTCGAATCCCAGCTCCTACTTGGTAGCAACATAAATTTAGATGAGTTAGTTAACCTCATTGAACTCCGTTTGCAAATGTGAAATGTGATAATAATGTGTACTCCATAGGGGAAGCATGAAAATTAAATGAGATGACTCATGTACATAGATGGCGCTTGGTAAGTAATAGCTTAAGGGCTGTTATTGGAAGTGGGGAAGTTCAAGGTAAAATAGATATTATATGCAGAGCCCAGGATAAATTCAAGTGTGTCTGATTGTTAACCATTCCACTACACTGATCACATCAGTAAAAATCAGAGATGCCTCTTGCTCTGTAAAATTCAGATACTCTTTGTAATCATTAGTGGGAAACACCAGTCATCAGCTTGTTTCAGCTGACTGTTGCTGTACGTCTACAAACATTTGAAACTCTGCCAGCATTTTCTTTTTGAACTATCATTGGAGAATAAGCTAAATAAAAGCTTTTTCCATGTCTTCCTTTACAGAAACGTTTTTAAAATCCCAAATATGTGTATTGTCTGTATTCTTTGAATCATAAATTTCCTTCAGATAACTCACAATTGTGAGGCTGCCATAGCCTCGTCTGGTTTAGTGAGTGAGAGAACTTAGTGACGTTTTATAGCAAGCTGTGAAGCAAGGGAGCTTTCGTTCTGCTTCTTCCTCAGAGGCAAAAGTCGGAGTCTGGGAGCCATGGAAGTCAGAGGGGACCCTTGAGACAACTGCCTGCATGTACAACTTGGCTCTGTACATCTTGGCTTACTAGCTATGTTACCTTGGGCAAGGTAGTTAGGTTTGTGTGCCGCATTTTCCCCAGGTATATCAAGGGCAAAATAATAGTGTTTATTCCAAAATAGTGTTAGGAGAAGAAAACTAGTTATTACCTTGAAAGTACTGGCCCTGATAAATACTAACTATATTATTAATATACATAACACACTACTTAATATGTGAGCTGTAGCTAACTCTCGTTTCAATGTCCATTGCATGTATGCCTCAGTCTTTGTTCCCATAGTCAGAAGAGCAAGGACAAGGAGGTGCTTCTCCTTTAGAGGGAGTACACTTCTCCTTGCCCATGGAGACCATGGGGTCTGTAATTATGACAATAGCTAAGAACACAGCTACCTGGAATAAGACAGCTCACTGTCCCCGTCACTTGAGACCAAGCCTTGGTGAAGGTGCTGTAACGGAAAGCACGAAGGAGAACTGCTCTTTGGCCAAACTCATCCAGCAAGATTCCTTATGCAGAGGCTCCTGCTCAGGCAAAGGGATGGCTGGAATATGGAAAAACATTCTCTACAGAGAAGTAAACCAAAGTCTTCTACCACCCTTAGGGGCTTACTTCCCTCTAAGCCTCCAATTTTTCTGAGTGGGCATGGCCATGGCATTCCACTCAAATACCCTGGATATTAAAACCCATCAGATACAGACCCAGTAAGGGGCCAAGGAATCTGCCTCCTGGGGTCAGAACCAAACAACACATTACTCTTTTTAGGGTGCTTAAGAGTATCATGCGTTTATATGCACTCCCTGGGCTGTCTTAGATTCTGCTCAGCCAACTATCTCAACTCCAGGAGGTCAAGATAAACCTGGGAGCCATGTGGAGTGTGAACCCTTTTGCCATGTGATCACGCACCAGCCCCGAACCTGCACACTGAGCAGGGCTGTCACCAGCCACCTAAGGGCACAGTTGTCCTACTGATTCCTATTTTTAATGCCCTCTAACTTTCTAACACAGGTCATTTTTATCCTATACTCATTAGTGTAGCTTATTAAAACTTGTTTTTTTAGTGTATCTTACCTCTGAAGTTTGGGTCTAACAGTATACACAAAGATGTTAAGAGTGGGTTACATATTTACCACTGAAATCGATGGTTCTCCACACTTTGACATCTGCAGATAGCATGAATGAGATTCCCAGTCAATCCTGCCCAGGCTTTTTGTGTACTCTAAAGGGTGTGTACCCTCTATTCATGTTGGCATGGTTTCACTCTCTATTGGTGGAGTAGGAAGTACCCAGGGCCTGAAAACTCAGGGTGTTTTGCTTGGGATCGTTGTCTAAACCTGTCATCTTACCTAGTGAATCCAGGAATTTAAACTTAAAAGTGTAATTTCTTTCATTCTTTCTTGTTTTGTTTTGTACTAATGAGTGAAATAGTAATGAAAAATACTTAGAGTATAGGGGAAAATACACACATACACACACACAGCATATACACACACACACACACATTTTAAAAAATAAGACAGTTTCTAACTACTTGTTTGGGCTAGGTCCATGATTCCTCTTCTGACGTATGTTAACTTTTTTTTTTTTAAATGAAGAAAGGAATTATATCTTGAATCTTTAACTTAAGCTCATTATTTATAGAAAATCATATAAAGTTAATTTTAAATAGGATAGACAGGAGCTAACGTGTTAACTAGGGGAGGAATTGTTTGTTTGTTTGTTTGTTTGTTTGGCAGATCTCAATCTTACAAGATGCAATACTGTATTAAATATGTTGATTTGAACAGAATCATATTTCTGCCCAGGGTCCTCACAGAGTGTGCCTTTGAAAGTGAATAATGCTTTACTAGATCTACCAGAAATAGTTGTTATTTTCATGTATACTGTTTTCGTATTGGCACTGCTGTGGTGGAACTACAGTAAAGCTATTTTTGTGGGTTTTACTGAAACAAGTAAAAATTGACTCATTTATTAAATTCGACACACTTCTATTTGTTTGTAAAAACAACAGAAAACAAAAAATTGACAAAAAACATAATCCAGGTTATCCTATCAAAGAAAGCTCTCCTGCACAGCGCAGGCATGAGTACAACTTTCTAAAGTTAATTATGTTGCCGAGATGGCTTGAAGCAGCACCTGCCTGAATACCAGAATTCCAATTCAGACCCAGAAATTGGGTGCTTTCCTTACTTGCCCCCTTGTTACAGCTCTCACAGCACACTCTTCTTGCTTTCAGGCTCATGAATTATTTGAGTAACCATCTGTCTTTCCTATTAAATATAAGCATCTTACGGGCTGTGATGTGATGCTTTTCAATCATCTTTGATACCCCACTTTCACACCTAGCACAGTGCTTTACGATGGAAGTGCCCATAGTACTCACATAGTATATTTAATAATTAAAGACAAAAAAGCACTTCTTTAATGCAAGCCCTTCGATGCAACACTGGACTTTGAATCGCTTTGGCTTTTTATTTATTTGGAGGGATATAAATTTTGGAATATCATAAGATACTTCATTAATTCTTTTCCTGAAGTGTAGGCAATCTGATGGACAGATTCTGTTTCAAGTAGTATGATTTTTAAAAGTTTGAATTCTTTAGGCTTTTAATTTGATATATTAAAATAGTTTAAATGAGTAGAGATATATTTAAATTCAGATTCAGCTTAATTAAAAGAAAAATATGCTCATAAATATTATTTACTTAAATTATCACTTATTTTTAAAATGCCTTTGAGACTTTTTTTTATAAATAGTGTACTCCGTTGCATATTTTTAACGAGCAACATCAATTTAGATAGAAATTGTTATATTCGAAAAGCGAATAAACAGCCTCCAGATGAATTTTTCTTTATGCTATGAGCATTGCTCCTAAATAAATTAAAATATCCAGTTTCACAGGTCTTCCATTCAGTGGGTTTACGATGGAAGTGTTCGGGCTGATGCCTGGCTGCGCCGGTTCTCTCTAATTCATCCAGGTCTTCTCATGTCCAGGCAGCCCTTCCACCTTTGCATTCTTGCATGGAGTTGTTCCTTTTCATGTGTGTGTTTGATAAGAATTTATGATAAACATTGGTTCACTCTCCTGTTGTTTTAAGGAAAACATTAATATAAACAAAATTAGGAAAAAGCCATATACTGAACAGCTTTAGTATAAATGTGTGGTTATTGTGAGCTGTCAAAAATGTCCTTTATCTTTTTAACTGTTTTGTCTAAAAGCTTGTGGGTTGTGGGTTTGGAGTCAGCAGTCAGTCGTTGAAGAAACTGGCTACTCTTCAAAAAGAACATCAGCTATTAATGCCTAATTCTTAGATGTGGTCTTACCTTAACCAAAGGGAAGGGAGGGAAATCTCTGAAATATATTATGATCTTGAAAATGAAGTGGTGACATAGCATTAACTGAAATTCTTAATGCAATGGTTGTCATCTGGGAGTGGTATTGCTCACTAAGGGGACACTTGAAGATGCATCGGGGTATCTTCAGTGAGAATGGCTTCATTATAATTTCAACCGTTGATTGTATAGCTTTGTTGTCAAAACAATCAAGATATTTCTTTTACAATTTGTCAAGCTATATAATTAACTCAGAGTTCTGGTCCTAAAATTAATCTTAAGAGTCATAATCAGAACTGTCTATCAGACAAGTAAAGATGATCCAGCCAAGGAAAGGTGAAGCCCCGGTGAAGAGCCTGTCTTGAGAAGTCATCTGTTTTTCAAGTTCAGTCAGATGTACTCCAGTGTTACAGATTTTCCTGTCCCTGCCCCCCAGTCCCCCAAAGGGAAGCAAGGATTTTTTAATTATTTTATTAACTCTTCTAATGTTTTTTTTATAATTGGCAACTAATCAATTTTTAAAAACTGTGTTGACTACATAAAATCAGTATCTAGTAACCAGTTTGTAATTTCTAATTCTAGTTTAAGGTAAACCAAGCAGAAGACATGTAAATGATGACATTTTAATATTTTTTTGTCACCTACAAGTTTCTGCCTATAGGTATTGCCTAATACCAGAAAAAAGAAAAAAAAAAAGACAATTGATTCTTCTCT
The DNA here is from genome assembly GCF_902729225.1 of Pteropus medius. Lineage (NCBI taxonomy): Eukaryota > Metazoa > Chordata > Mammalia > Chiroptera > Pteropodidae > Pteropus > Pteropus medius. The sequence goes on from NW_024340849.1 coordinate 46,468,666, forward strand.
TACCCAAGATTCCTCTCTAGCCACATGCTTGTTAGTACCTATGATGTCATCAGATAGCAAAACTGGACTACAATATAGTATTTTGTGAATAAGTGGTTCCTACTTGGAAATACATAAGTTAAGCTTCACTTATCTTGTTGGTGATGTTGCCAGGTGTTTCAGATTGTGTTTATGTCCAGTTTATAACTAGAGCCCACCCCCACTTTCTATACTAACAATTGCTATTGACTCCTGAATATCTCTTAGTCTAAGTTGGGGATCTCTGGATTTGAGATGAGCCTCAGATAGTAACATCTATTACAGTGCTTTCACTCATAAGATTAAGATTAAATTTCTTAAATTCTGTTCGCATTAACCCTCTTTATGGTCTTACAAAACAGTTCCCCCAGTGTAGGAGAGAGTACTAGGCTGGCCCTGGCAATGCTCATCTTTGTGCTCTGGTTCCAGGAGGGACGCTGACCTGTATCGGCCTGGCCTTCCCTCCTAAGGGGCCCTCCTGATGGATTGTGCCCAACTGACCAAGCTAAGCCTTGAGTGCTGTGGGTTCTGCTGCCTAGCCCAGCCCAGGCGACATAGTTGGGAATCCTGGACAGTGTGTGAGAACAGGCTCTTTGCTAACACAATGGCTATTGATTCCCTTATGCCAGGTTTAAAAAGGAGTAAGATTTATCAATCTGCTGTAATCTGAGAATAAGAAGATAGTATTATTTCCCTATAGATCCTTTAGCTTTCACTTCAACGCACACACATGTTTATGGCCTATCTTTATGAAAGAGAATTCAAATTTTTGAGCTGCCTGCCCCAGTGTCCAATCCACGGCCCGGTGACCCTGCTTGGTCTTGACATCAGGCGGCAGTTATGAGAATGTTCCGCTGCCTTTGCTGCAGTGAATATTGAAGCTGGTGGCACATCCAACAGACCAGACACCACAGCCCTGACACCCTCTGTGGCATCTAGCACCTTCCTAGTAGCCTGCCGAAGCCTGAGAGCCATGTTCCCGCCACTCCACAGCTCTCTCCCCGGGGCCAGGCCAGCCTACTTTCATTCCTTGGGAGGAAATTGCCGAGGTACCCGAGTTCCACAGGCTTCCCTTCAAGAGCAATTTAATCTTCTGCTGTCCTAATTGTTGTGCTGGTGCCTGCACTTAAATGACCATCCATTTGGATCTCTAAACAGCTTCTAACTCTTGTCCTAAAACTGCCCCCTGAATTCTAAAATTGTGTTTTTTCAATCTGGAATTTCGAAGTGCTAGCTTGATTCTGTAAACCTTGCCTAACTGTAGATTAAGTGTCTAGCATAATGGATGTCTCCTCAAGTAGCTACATACTCGTCAGTGTATGAGGTTCAGGCTCTGTACCCTCATGATTAGTCAGACCGGCCCTATGCCAGACACAGGTGATACCCAGGTTGCTAGTGATTACTCTCAAGGGAAGACTGCCAAACACAGAGCTTAGGACAATACTATAACAAAGGAATGGAACATAAATAAATGGTTCTTATTCTGTGTACCATTTTACCTTTATGATTGACACTGATGTAAAGAATAACAATGGCAACAAATTTTAACTGAAGTTATGTCGTTAAGTGAAATGGTAATTCATTATGCAAAGGGAGAAAGTGACTCTAGAAAGAATGTAGTTGATTAATGAGCGTGATTAACAAATTCACATTTCAAAGGTCAGCATTATAGATCTGATTATGTGCAATGCAATGCTCTTCACTGATGTTCAGGTCCTTTTCCTAACACAGAGAGTCAAAGGACATTACCAACAATTATTTTAATACTGTGTGTTCTATGACTTATGAAATTTTGAATTCTCAAAATGTCTTTTAATTACTATTCTGACCACTGCATTAGTTTCAGGGTTTTTTTGTCTAGGTTGAGAGCACTCAGCAATTATTTCTTTTTCAGATGTCACACTCCTAATTTTAGTGATAATATGTAAAGAACTTAAAACAAACTGGAGCTCTAAACAAATAAATCAAGCTAAACTATGGTAAATGAAACAGCCAAAAATTAATAGCAAAACTAAGTAGAATATAGAAAAACAAATTAGAGTAAATTTTTGGATTCTAAAATGTTGTTTATTATGATGACTTCAGGAGCCCGCTGGAGGCAGCTGCATTAGCCAAGAAATCTCCTACTTAGGTGATTTTTGTGATTTGACAAACACAATCTGTTAAACTTATGTTTCTAGCAATGTGCAATCCCTTTTTTAGGTGTGCATGAAATTAAAAACATACGAAACTGAGACCCAGAAGTGCAGCACTACTGTTTTTATTTCCAAAAATATCTTTCTAAGTATTTACCCAGAAGAATTGAAAGCAGCGTCTTAGAGAGATACTTTTATACAAATGTTCATAGCATTGTTCACAATAACCAAATGGTGGAAACAACCCAAATGTTCATTGATGGAGGAATGGATAAACAAAATTGGGTAATTCATACAATGGACTATAACTCACCCTTAAAAATGAAGGAAATTCTGACACATGCTACAACATGGATGAACCTCGAGGCCATTATGCTAAGTGAAATAAGTCGGTCACAGAAGAACAAATACTGTATTCTTCCACATGTACGGGAGACCCAGAATAGTCAAATTCAAACATACAAAAAGTCTAATGGTGGGTGGCAGGGGCTGGGGAAGGATGGAATGGGGAGTTAGTGTTTAATGCATACAGAGTTTGGCAAGATGAAAAAGTTCTGGAGATGGATGATGGTGATGGTTGCACAGGAATGCGAATATACGTAATGCCACTGAGCTGTATGCCTAAAAATGGTTGGGTAAATCTTGTCTTCGTATATTTTACCACAGTTTTTTTAAACGTGTTAATATTTGTAGAGCAGATGATGTTTCATCAGGTTTTGAATGCTCATTACTGCCCTTATCATTCTAATCCATGGGCAGCTTCAGAGCACTAGAGCAGCCTGCGGTAACTGTAGACTCATGTAGTGGTGGAGTGGCTACCTTTTGGACTGTTTGGCCTCGGCTGGCTGGGAGAGTTGCTTTGTCCAGCTCACAGCAAAGGAGTACTGATGAGTTTGGGACATGTTTGCCTGAGGCTAAGAGGGCCACAGAAATCCCTGAGGCCACATTTGAAGCTTGCAGCCTGAAGTATTCCAGCATTGTCACTGACGGTGGTGACAGTGCAAAAACCAGACGGCATCCGAAAAGTTACCCCCTGAACTCTTACCATAATACCCCTGAAGCAAGGCAGGATGGCCATCAGCCCGGAACCCGCAAAACACATGTGCTCAGATTACTGGTGATGTGCTGATTATTTCAATCAGAAGTGAAGAAAATAACATGTTCTGCTGCAATATTTTTAGACACCAGAGAGTGAAATATAGATATCGTGAGGCTGATGGCTTTCTCAGCTGTCAATTTCTTATTTTCTTTACTAGTCGCAGTGACTATGGCACAGATCATCTACAAAAAGAATATGAATGTGTCCAGCATTCTAGAAGCTCGCAGTGCTTCAAATGAAATCCACACAGCTCTTCGCATGCAGGCCTCGGAATGTGTGCCGCTTCAGTCTTATGGGTTTGATATTTAAAAAAATAAAAAATAAATTCAGTATACGCTATGTAAAACTTAGGGTTTTGGTTTCTTCCAGTTAAATGACACTTCAGTTAGTGGATTCTGAATTGTTCTCTGGGTTGGCTGTTTCCAAGCAGCCTTTCCATACAGAGCAGACTTGGTGGCTCTGAACTGACTGAAAACGTTCCGAGGGCAGGAGCCGTGGCTTAGTCATCTCTGTCTCTCGCATTCCTAACCCAGACCACATAAGTGGTTGTGGATCATTGAGTAAATGCTTGAATAAATGCTTGAGCAGGTCTTACTGTGTGGGAGCCCCTTGTGCTCTTCCTCGCAGCTTCTAAAGGAGGCTTGACTGACTCCAGACTATTTGTCTTGCATCGTTACTGAGGTGAGGAAAAAGCCTTATTCTTGCTCCCTTCTCTTCTTGCAAAACCCCTTTCCCTGAACTGTGGCCTTCTCTTTGTAACTGGAGTCACCATGAAGAAGACAGTACCCCATAAATGGAATTCTTCTCCATTTCCCTATGTGTTTTTATTTATTATGTATGACATCTATAAGAAGCTTCTTATATAGCCCATCTTTCTTCCAAACAAGTTTATTAACCAAAAGGGATGATAATGACTCAAAAGAGGATAAAAGCAAGATTTACCTTGAATAATCTAAATTACTAATAACCATTCATGAATGAACGTAAGTTGACTCTTCTAGTCTTTCTGTTTATATTACTTGTTACTCTTTAATAGTGATGACGATGATGATGATAGCCTGTATGTTAAGCATTTGCTTCATACTAAGCACTGCTCTAAGTTTTTTATGAGTATTATCATAGTTAGGCCTTGTAACAACTCTATGACATATGTACTGAGACCTTGTTTTTTACAGTCAAGGAAGCTGAGACAGGAAAGTAGGTTGTTTAAGTTGCACAGTCAGTAAGCCACAGAACCAAGGTCAAGCCAGCCCATGTATCTCCAGCGCTGCCATTCTGAACCGTTATGGTTCTTAAGTTGAAATGGAATAGAAATAGAAAAAGATGGACACAATATCTACCCATTGAGCTGGAAAGAAGCCAAGATAAAATCCCACGACCTATATTGTACCCAACATTCCCCTATTCCTCACATCACGCATTTCGTGAAAGAAGAAAATCACACCCCGTGTGAAAGAGGACCCTGCCAAGCCAGGCGGGAAGTCTGGAAGCTGCCTCTGAGCATCAGCTCTGCTCACTTAAGGCAGGAAACAGAGGGGGGACCTGGGTAACTTGGGCTCCTTTAGAAGCCTTTGACAAATCAAGCATCTCAGGAGGCTTACAATATGCCACAAATGGATGGCCACCTTCATGTGTAAATAATTTTCAAGCCCCCTAGGTACACACATTGTAAAACTCCAAGTTGGCTCGGCAGCCCCTGTCACCCAAATACAGTGACTACTTGATATGGAAATTCTGGTGGCTTCCCCACTTCTAGCACCATATGTTTATGAGGCTCATGTCTCCAACAAACAAAGCCTGTTGTTGCTGTGTGTACACTGCCCCGTCTAAGAAGGCCAGGGTCACTGCTTCTCAGCATTGCCCTGATCAGTTGGACTTACCTTTGTGACTCGGAAGTCCACAATTCCAGTCCACAGAAAAGACTGGAACTTGGAACTCCAGCTGTGTTCTCATTTCTTACACACTTACTTGTTAGATTCTGAGAAGAGAATGTAAGGCTGCCAGTCTTTGGATGAAGCACACTCATGCTCTGTTTCATCACTGCTGTGCCTCTGTGAGAATAATGAGAAGTCGCTTGCTTATGTTGGTGGGAGCATCTGCAGTTCAAAGGCTAGGAGTCTCATGTCTTGAGTGAAAAGATGGCATGCAGCGTGAGGTTTTGAACTTTGGCAAGTCAGATACAGGCTTTAAACGTGGGCTTGTGAACCCTTCTTTCAGAAACACAGGGTTGGCGTGTGATTCTAATAAATAGAAAGTTGAGTAAGAGGAATGTGATTCAGCAGCTCTTAATTTTTTCTCTGCTGAAATAGTGTGGCATCTGATACTGAGATAAATATTACCTTTCAGTGATATAGGGAAATGAGATGTTAAGCCTTTAAAGTGACTTACACCTTGCCATTTGGGCTGGCATTAGGGCCTTAGACTTATTTTCATACCAGCTTTCTGCCCTTGCTTGCTTATTCCCAGTCATAAATATTTCCCATTCTTATTATCTTCTGCTAGGCAGGAAATGATCTCAGCGTCTCCGCTTTGGACAGCACTGAGTATGTTTCTATCACTCAGCTAAAAATGTTTACTGGCATCTGTATGCTTATATATATATATCTCAACATTATTTTACAGTATGAATCTTTAATCTTAGTCTGGAGGGTATTTCCTGAGAACTATTAAATACTTTTAAATGAATTTGACAAGACATAATTTCATTTTTGATCACATCTAATTTCAGTTTTATGACAAAACATTTGGTTTTCACATTAAATCTGACAGCCTCAGACTGCCTTATAGCCAAGACTAAGTAGCAGGAAACTATGGTAAAGTCTTTATAACACCTTTTGTAATTCTTACAAAATACACTGTAAAGTATTCTCACAAATAAATTAAACTTAGCAAAAATAAGTGCATAAACTACAGTTAATGCCTGCAGTACTCTTGGTTGTAATTTTTTCTCTCTCTCACTAGTAAATTTGCTCAATTTGGTAATTTGCAGACTTTTTTAGTGAGAAAAATACGTTAGTTCCATATTCATTTTTCTTAACATAACTATTTTCTAAAATTCCCTTTTATGTAGAATCAGCACATCAGCACTCAATTATTTGTGTTAAGCAAAGAGAAAAAAGATCCAGATAAAACGGTAGATAATCACAAATTATTTATACAGGGAAAAAGTGCAGAATTTTGTGCAACAAAGCTCATTTATAGATCACTTACTCCTCTTGTATTAAACTGTCATGGAGCAAGATTTAACCAATGTAAATCTACATACTGACTGGTATCATTGCATTGGAATTCCACTTCCTAGGTCCTTACAGTTTTGTGTTTCATCCTGCTATAGCACAGACCCCTGTCACCAAAGATAGTTTATAAATGGGAACATTTGCTCCCCCATAATTTAGATTCACTCTGATATATATATATATATATATATATATATATATATATATATATATATATATATATATATACATATATATATATATATATAAGCTCTGCCTAGACTCAGTAGAAGAAGTTAAATAAACTATATTGCATCCCTGCTTGACTTTTGAATTAAATTTCTCTATAAATATCATATCAATCCCTTTAGAGATCATTTCCTTAAAGAAATATTGTGAAGGAAAATAAAGACTAAAGAAGATAAATGTCACTGGTATATCACAGTGAGAAACGCAAGACAAGAGCCCTATTTTCTCCTTCCATTTTATGTTCATTATTTTCTTTCCCCTCCCGCCAAAAAGTTTAGAAAGTGTTATTTCGGTGTATGACAGACACGTTAGCAATGGCTGCCCCAAAAGTTATGTCTCCAAAAATATCATGTTGAATAAGGCAAATAATGTTTATCAAATTAATAAGAAAAACTTTTTGTTTGTTTTTTAGGGGGTGAGGAAGAGTAAAAGTAATAAATTTATTTACAACTACTTCCTCCCCTGCTGAGTATATTCTCTGAATACTTCATAAAGTGTACCTTCATGCAGCTTTTCCAGATAGCAGTGATTTTCCAGATAGCATACATAAAAACATTATCAACAACAAGGACGGAAAAAAAGTTAGCTGTCTAACCTATAACTATCATTGATTCCATATAATTCATAGAACTGGTAACAATTTCACCCAACGCAAGAATTTAGTGGGTATATGTGTATACTTTTATTTAGTCTTGAGGAATTACGTGCTGATTGCTAATGTGTCTCTTTTTTCCTGCAAAGCATATACAATATATAGGCTGAATGGATACTAATTCCTTGAAATTTTTTTGTTTTGTTTCATTTTGTTTTATAAAGTGGGTCCATTTTTTGTTTTCTGTAAGTACTTATTCCTGAAACAATTTGGAAATATGATTTAGTATGCAAGTATTCACTTTACACTCCTATCATTTGGAATGCATTTAATGCACAAGATTGTTCAGACTAAATGATGCATAGAATTTCAAGAGCTGCAAGAAGCCTTAGAGTTCATCTATTTCTAACCTCTCATTTTATAGATGAAAAAACAGAAGCCCAGGTAAGTTAAATGCTTTGGTGGGGGAAGGGGAGCCCACAGCTGCAAATCCCAATTTGCAATTTCTGCACTGATTGCTTTAATGTGACTTTTCTGGTGACTGCTTAACTGAATGATGTCAGCTATGCTAATTTCATGACATGTCACTGGCAATGCAAAGACCACACAATTAATTTGAGAACGTCTGTATTTTTCTAGTGCAGCTAGGTGAGCTCCACTAAGCCAGAATTCTTAATCTGTGACAGTCTCCAGATGCCTGGAAAAAGTGCTCAGCCCCGGTGTGGTGTGATTGATTGCTGTGCCAGCCGCACAATTACAGTCAGTTACAGTCTTTGCTCCCTCAAACTACCAAGCAGTAAATTTGTAAATGAGCTGAGCATTTGTTGTTATTAAAGCTTCATTTTACTGTTTTCTCTGTGCAACAAACATTTAACATTAAACTCACTCTCACTCAGGAGAGAAAAAAAAGCAGCCCTCAAAATTATACCTGGCAGTCTTCAGTCTATATAGCTAGCTTGTTTGGGGCCCTTAAAAGTAGTATGCAACAATTTGCCTACCTTTCTGTTTATTATTACAAATATAAGTTCAGACTCATGCCCTGGGGTAAGAGGAGAAATCATTAAAGGAACAAATTACAGGAATTTTCCTGAAGAATCAATCTCTGGGCCCGTTCAGGCACTTTCTGTCTCCTGGCCTTATTATTGTGACTGGAGGAGAAGGCCTCTCTGTCCCTCCTAGTAGCCGTCAAAGGTGTCCAAGCTTTTATCGCTTTTAAAGTGACAACTACATTTGAAGGTTGTGTGGACTGACCACTAATTGTCAAAACTAGTCCAGAATGAAACTGTTGTTCCAAACTTCTGAGCCACATAACTTGCAGATGCCCTGCAGCCAAAATAAATTAGCTCTAAATTTTCTGTTGAGCAGAGCTTTCCGATGGGACCATCGTGTGAATGCTCTTCAGTCATTTTACTGAGGGTGACGAGAGGAGTGGAAAGTCCTCAGGCAACAGGAGTGGCAAAAAACCTCATATTCCCAAGAAAAGATTCTATATTAAATTCCTGGATAATTAAGGCAAAACACAAAAATCATTCATTCTAGACCTAAGTAACCTTTTCTTGCTAAGAACTTTTTTTTTTTTTAAGTTTCATGTTTACTGTCTGACGGAGGCTTAGAAAGGTTATGCTTCTTGCATCCAGAAAGTGTAGAAAGTCTACAGCTATAAATGTCTCCACAGCAAATGGGCTGTGCGGCGTGCTACAACCACAGCCTGCTAGATAATTTATGTTGCTTAGGGACTGTAGTTTTCTAATAGATTGAACTGTTAGTTTTCAGGAGGATTTAATGAAATATTGAACCAGATGCCACTGGTCTGCCATGGATGTGGGACTATGAGAAATGAGGAAACATTGCTTTGTAAACAGCTTAGACCTCTGTGAGGGGAAATACGTTGGGACCTTAGTGAAAGAGAATCACAGCCAGGAGAAAACATGGCAGGTTTCACGTAAATGTGTTTGCATCTGTGTCCTGTGCTCATTTAGAACAGGAGCTTATATCTGTCCTGGAGTCCTTTTGATTCTCCATTGAAATTGTCTAAATCTAGAGGTGGATAATAGGGGCTGAGGTTTTTCTGTGTTATTATTATTGTCCAGTTTCAATCCTCTGAACATCCCTATAATTTCACCAGACACACTTTTGCTGTATTCCCATTTTCAACAGTATTATCAGATAAATGACTTCAGGATTGAACTAGAAGATTTTTCAAAGAAAATAGTCTCTTCAGAATGAAATTCTTATATGTCATTTTGAGAGCCCTGGCAATTAAATTCTTTCCCTAACATTTTAGGACTGTTCCTTTTATTATTATTATTGTTATTATTGTGTTGTTGTTGTTGTTGTTGTTATTGTTATTGTTGTTGTTACCACCAACATCAGGGCAGTGGTCATTTCTCAAAGAAACAAAAGTATTCAACTTATGAGTTCTAAGTTTGACTTTTATCTTTAATAAAGACAATTAATTTTAGAGACATATTTCTTTATAAGCAATTATTTCAACTTCGAACACTTTTTTGAGCATCATCCTGTCTATTTTGCTTAAGATTTTAAAAGTTGGCATTTAAAAATATATTTATTGTCTTATTTTGTCTTAAATGGTCTTATTTTAGAGAGCCTTTTTGTTTCTGCATAGGCCATCCTAAACCAGTGACTGAGAGCACTCGGCAGAGGGCCACATGCAATGAGAAGTATCCTGGCACAGTTCTATGTCAAACATGCAAGTGTGCTTGCCACTTAAAGCAAAAATTTTGGATTTAAAGATAAGCAGTCAAGTCCATAAGAGTTTATGTCCATGGAGACATCCCTATCTAGATAAATAAATGTCTGATATAACCTAGATTAGCTCTTAACAATGTGAAACTGAAAATCATCAATTTTCTCTAAATACTTTTGGATAGAAGTAGACAAATTAGTTGGCAACCTTTCTTATGTAATTCCCTGTGATCCTAAGCCAATCCTTAGTAGCTGATCCTAGAAAAGAGATTGAAAGCTAAAGGAAAGAAGATACCTCTTCTTATCAAGTTCCCTGTAAAAACCATGGTGATTTCTTTGTACTTATTTATATGTACATGGTGATTTCTTTGTACTTATTTGTATAGAAAAGTAGTTACTTCTTGCAGACCGTTCAAGAGAATCCTAGAGGAATAAACATATTAAGGTGCTTCCCAAAAAGATTCTCATCCTCATTTGGAAGAGCAGGCATCTGGCTGTGTCCAGGGGCCAGGATCACAACCCCAGCAGAGCCACTAAGTGATTCTGTGACTTTGGGTACATCCTGGGGCCTCTCTAGACCTCGTTTGATCATTTCAAGAACTGCCAGATAATGCTGAAAGTTCCTTGACACTACTTTTGTCTGATTCTAGTATTACCAGTCTGATCTTTACAGCAAAGAAATAAATTGGATAAGCTAAAAATCAGATTGCTTCTGTGAGAACTCTTGTCCAGTAATTTGATTTGTTTATTTCTATGGCAGTCACTCCAGTCTGTCAGACCTGTAGCCTTAAATGAATAAGGAAACTTGTGTCCTGTTATATCTGTTCCATGTGATAGCTACAAAGTTTGAAACTTATTAATTGTATTCTCCCATGCATCTGACCTTGCCCTCAGCTACTCCCTTTATAGTAATAAGGACTTGCTATTGCCCCAGCACCATACGCATCATTTCATAGGCTTAAAGGGGAAACATGAATTAATTAAAAAGAGGATTGACAACTATATTTTCAGACATTTTCCCTCATGTCACTCAGATTTATATGATGGATGGAAGATGGCAAGTGGTGCAAATGAACCTATTACAAACATAACATTTCAAGTTTGACCCTTTCTTACTTTATAAATTAACCCGCTTTCTGCAACACACGCAAGGTATAGGTCATCCCAGCCTTGTTTTATGGTCTTGCTGCTATTTATAGCCAATTAGTTAGGTCTTCAGTTTACTGGGAAATTTAGGGTTGTGCAGGTCAGAACTATTATTTCAAGACACAAAATTGCGTTCCTCAGTGTTTAGTCCAAGGACCCTCGGCCTCAGAATCACCTGGGGTGCTTATAATAGTGGATATAATAATGAGACATGCCCTCAGGCATAGTAGGGGAGGGGAGGATGGGTATAACAAGTTTGTAGTAATCCTTACTGATATGAAAAACCACTGCCACAGAGGGTTGGGCCAGCTGCTGACACTGCTTGTGTATGACAGGACCCTAATTATGAGGAAGGTTCTTAACCATAAAGTGTTGGCTTAACCTCAGGATAGCCCATAGGAACAGAAGGAAAATTTCAAGGGGACCTCATTCTTTGGGCTTGATTCTCCTGGTACTGTATGACCATCCATTAGCAAACACCTTTTAGTACGGCATTAAGTAGTCTTGAAGGGGTCCCAGAATCGTCTCACCTAGCACTAGTCCCAGAGTGTTATGATACATAAAACAAAGCTTTGTGCATCTGTGTGTTAAATGTATGTATATACACACACAAACACATATTTTTTCCTTAATTTATGATGTATTTATTTCATCATTCTTAATATAGGGTTGTGCTCAATTCAGGGGTTAGGAATGGTGGAATAACACATTGATTCATTCAGTGAATACTTGAGTGCCTGCTTATTCAAGGCACTAGGGTAGGTGTCATGGGGACAACACATATTGGATTAACTGAAGGATATCAAGAGCGTTAAAGTCTAGTAGAAAACAGAAGCCATGCACACAAAGGCAATATTAGATTGAAAATGATAAAATACCATAGGATGTATGGCTGTGTGTTAGTTCAGAGAGTAAACTTGCCTTCAGCTGGAGGAATCAGGAAAGCTTCAAGGAGGAGGTGGCAATTATGTTGAAATTTTCAGATGTAAAAGGTGTAAAACGGGTGGTAGTATGTGTTGTTGGAGTGTTATTGTTCTCATAATATTTCATAGCACATGCTATAACAGAGCACCTGGCTTGCTCGTGTCATGTCAGCATGTGTGCTCAGTGGTAGACACAAGTCAGGTCAGAAAAAGACTACTTCCCGGCAAAGGATGTTGGTCTATTTACAAAGCAGGCAAAACCAGTGTGATTTGGGAAGTAATCTCAAAAGATCAAAGCAAAGACAGATGGATTTGGGGTTTTATAACATGAGAATCAGTAATATATTAGAGTTGATTTGATTAGGTGGATAAGGAAGTTATCCACCTAATAGTAGAAGTATAGTACTGATGGAGTGTAGAGAAATATTTAGCTCAGAAATAATAAAGCAGTAAGAAAAGAGGAGAAATATCTGTGGAGAAAGTGCAATTTGCTGTCTCTTATTAAAATAAAAAATGAATTGTTACATGGTAAGAATGAACGTACTTTCTTATTAAAAATATATTTGTCTTATGATTGCCTGTTACTTTTTGAATCATAACTTCCACTCCTGCTTTCATTCAAAAGAAGCCATTAAACTCACATACTTCCTGAATGTGCCCAGTGTGTGAAAGCTTTAATTAAATCTACAAGTAGAGCCTTAAAAGAACAAGAATCAAATTAATTGCAACATGGGCCACGCATTTGTTTCTCTGACAGCCCCTGTGCTTTTGGAGAAAAGGCAATCTGTGTGCCCTTATCTGAATTAGTAAACTCAATATCACTTTCCATTAGCATGGCCAGTCGGTGCCATGCGTCTTGTCTCGGACACTGTTTACATGTTAATGCCCTCACAAATAGAGTCTGTTCCGACTGGTTTACCACAGGACTCTAAAGCAGTAAATCCATGAGGTGGAATAAGCAGACTTCTGCTCTCTGTATCCCTGGCTTTTGTGAGCTCTTCTCTAGATTGAGTTTCATAACTAGGCTACAGAATAATTAAGGAAAATTCAGTACATACAAATAGGGCAAAAGAATTTGCTGCTAATTATGGTCGTTCTACCATAATCAAGGAAAATTAATTTATAATATAATTATTTGACTTTTCAGTGACCTGCAGAAATCTAAAATAAGGAAGTGATGTATTGTGCTCAAGAAAGGCTTCTACAACTAGAGTTAATAAATATTTACCCCATGAGGAAATCAGAGATAAAAGCTATACATTAGAAATTTTAGACAAAAAAAAAAAGACTCCAAAATTCCTGTAAAATTTTTAATGTTATTATTTTGTTTTTATTTTTGTTCTCATTCCAGAGGTGCTGTTTTTTACTATGCCAATGTTATAGCATAATCACACCAGCAATCTATAAATACCCACTTCCCATACCAGCTTTCAGCATTTGCAACTGGGAGTTTAGTTAGACAATATATAATTTTCTTGTTTTAAGGTCTGCACCTATTAATACCCTAGGCCAAATGTTTAAAACCAGTGAATTGTGACTGGTTATATATTCAGCTTCTGTGAGGAAATAGCCTTAAGCAGGGTGGCCTGGCATAGCATGCTGAGACAAATAGGTATCTTTAAGGTAATTGTGTTGTTTGCACATAGTTTACAGTTAAAATTGCAACGATTTCTACTTTGAAACATTACATGTTTTAGCACAGGGTTGTTTTGCAGGCAGAGAATTACTTTATGTTTTCTCACTGAAAAAGTAAAGCAGATTTATTTGTGAGCTGTCCACCCCTTGTTGCTCCATGATTTTATACTTGTTTCTCATTTCTCTGGTGCTGAAGACTAAAGGACATGCATGTGTTCTTATGACTAAAATGGGAGGAAGCAACATTTTTAAGGGTTAAAGTCTTTGCATGTTAATTAAGAGAAGAAATATTCACAGAGTATTAAAAATTAAAGATTTAGTCCTTCCAGGGTCAAATTGGGAAATTTAAAAATTTATGAGCTTATACTGTTAATAGTTTCCAGGATTTTGAGTGATTAATGAATTGCTCGTTGTATAGCAGTATAATAGAAAGAGTACAGTTAGACATAATCTAGAAATTCTTTTTGGAAACATGCTAACAAGGGAGGCTGTGTGATCTCTATCCACTGCAATCTCTAAAAATAGGTCTGATAACCATCTATCTTCAGGGATTTCAGAGCCATGTGCCTGGAGGCAGGGAGTTGAATCTGGTGAATTCTTAACTTCCACTTTTGTAATTCCCATAATTATTCACGCAAATATAAATACAGACAATGCGATTTTCTTTTTTCCAATTTTCACTGCGCGAAAAAAAATCTAGAATTCAGCACTCCCGTTGAAAACATTGCTGTCAATTATTCCGCTTAACCCCAAAGTGCTATCTCTGTTCATAAAAGGAACCAAAGTACACATCATCATCAACAGAATGGTAATTTGCGATGTCTTTTGAACTTCCAAATGACTATTGCAGGAAAGGCAAGAGAAAGGTCATGCAAAGATTAGCTCCAGACAAACCCAGTTGTTACTCAAGACAGATTTTGTTCTGATTAGCAAAATACCAATAGCCAGTTAGGGAAAAAAGATCAAGGCCAGTAACCTTCCAAAACGGATGTCAACCTCAGTAATAAACAAAATCTGCCACTATCTATCAGTCCTCCAAGCCCAGGCGGAATTGATTAATAATATCCTTCACTGTGGCTTGACAGCCCTGCTGACAGTTTCATTTCTAATTATTTCTGGATCAGATTGAACAGAAATGCATCTGTTTCTTTTCCACTATTTTTTTTTGCTCTTTTTTTTTTTTTGCCTTTTGTTTGTATTGCATTGCTTTCTTAATTGTTTTTCACTTATATTTTTTTCTATCAACTTCATTTTCTCTTGCCTTTCTAAGGGGTTGTGTTTTCTTATTACTCATTCAAATATTGAAGCCTTTGGAACAAGCCAAATAATTTTAAGTGTTTTGTTTTGTTTTACCTTTTAAAAGTATGAGAAGGCATCATCCACCCAAGAAAAAAAGTAGTTGATTTAGTAATTCTTTACAGTTTTGTATGCCTCTTTATTTATGCAGCAAATTTTTGATAACCTATCACATGCCAGAGCCTGTTCTAGGCATTGTAAATGTAGCAGGGCACAAAATAAACAGAAATCTTGACCTTTCTAGGATTCAAAAATTACCTCAGAAATTTACTCTGAGCAATAATCGAGGAGGAAATGTGAGAGTGCTTTTGTCTTTCTCCAAGTGCACCCCAATCTTCTTCATTTTGGTTAATGTTGGTTAAACGACCACAATCTTCTTAAACTAGCCCATAAAAGACATGGAAGTTGCTAGAGGCAAAGATGAATCAGAGCTTCTGCGGGGCTGGGTAGGAACACAAGAATGGAGGGGAAGTGTGAAGAGCTGGCATCCTCTCTCAGAGCTGTTCCCACCTGAGCCTCTGGCAAGAAGGCAGAGATTTCTGTGGATGGGGACATAGGAGCAGTGTGACCTGGAGCTGTGCTGAGCCTCACTGGAAGACATGGGTCCTCAAAGAGGGTAGGAGCTGTCTATTGGAACTGTCCTCAAATGCGTGAAAGCCTGGACTGAGGCAATGAAAGGAAATGAGGCTGAGCTGGATTAAGGCAGATGCCTAGTGTGAGAGGGGTGACTGCCTTGGGCAATCGGGCTTCTGCCTGACTTAATGTGCTTTTCTGCTGCTTGTGCATCTTAGAAGACTAAAATTATATTGTGAAACATGTCCAACGGCTGCTTCTCATGACATCCGGTTGAATCAGATAAACTAAGGGCATCTCAAGGAATGTGAACCTGCATCACGTTTTCCTTGGGTTAATAATTCAGAACCCATTTTGCTTCATCGGTGCTGGCAACTTAGCAAAGATAGTTAAATAGTTCAGGCTTTCAATACTTCTAAAACAGAAAAACTAGACATCAAAGAGAGTCTGTTTTTTAAAGGTTTGGTTCAATTTCGGGATAAAGATGAGTAGCATTAATTTGGGGGCTTTAATTATACTGAGTCTCTGGCTCACCTTCTGAGCTGCCTTTGACATTTTCTGTTCTTATTCTAATTTAATTATTATTATGTGCCATTATTACATCATGAAAGGAAATTTCTCATTATTTACTACAGAGCAGAATTGAGCAAGGGTGTGAATATATTTATTGTTGCTAAATATATTAAAGAATCTCATGTATCTCATTTATTTTAAAGAAGTCTTACCTTTAAGGCAGGTCTAAGGCTCTAAGATGTTGTTTTAGCTAAACTTTGGTACATTTTAAATATTTTTAAATGAATATGAACTGTTATGATGTTACACCAGGTATATTACCCTTTTCCTCTTAAACTTTCTTCTTGCTAAACTTACTTCCAAATCACAATTATATAAGGAACTTTTTTAAATACATAGATAATCTAGTTGCCATTTTAAGTTGCCCCAAATAGAAACAAGCAAGAATCTCTATTTTTAAAAAGCACCACAGGTGGTCCTATTTGGGAACCACTATTGTACTCTACTCAAAATACATTCTATAGCTACGAAATAACTAATTAAATGATAGCTGTAAAGCTTTATCATATTTGAGAAGCCAATACATGTTTATTATAAAAAATTTAATCATAGAAAAGTGCTAAGAAAAAAGGAAAATAACTTAATTTCTTCCCCCTGCTCTCAAATTCTGTGATTGTTCTGATGACCATCTTTTCATACATCCCCATGAGTGTGCATACATGTGTATATACATGTGTGTCTGTTTATAGGTCCTATGTAAAGGAGAACAATGCTGTGTGTGCAGTTCCACAGATCAATTTTTTTTTCACACAGTGTATCACAAACACTTTGTCATGCCGAGAATTACATTTAACGATATTATAGCAATCGATAATCTCCACATACTCTGCTTTAACAGGAAATTAACTTTGTAGTCACATAATTCTTCCGGTTAGCTAAGTTTCTTTTAAAAAGTTAATCTTCATCAAATTTTAAACTACCCTTATCGATAAACTTCTGGAAAAACTTCTGTCAACAATGACTTTCTTTGTTCTAAGTTCAAGTCACCCGCTTTCTTAGTTCTAAAACCTAAGCAAAATAAAACATAGCTTCTAAATTGTTTTGAATATTAAAAGTGCTCTAAAAATAAGTAGCTTTTCTTCTTGATTAAAACTCTACAAGTTCTTTAACTATAACTAAATTCTGCTATGGTTCAAACCCTAATTTTTAATATTATTTCTAAAGATGTGACATTGTGACTTTCTTATCGGAGTCCCTATTGTCCATAACATAATCACAAGACAAAAAAAGAGAGCAGAAAATTCTCAAGCTGTGATTCCATAAAGAAAGAATAGCTGAGCACCCTGAGTCATTTGTCCTAAGATATGTCTATTTTGTTTTGCCTTTTTTTTTTTATTTAGAGGTGACATTTAATATTATTTTATATTAGTTTCAGGTATACAGTATAGCAGTTAGACATTTATGTGATTTATGAAATGATCCCCCCAATTAGTCTGCTACCCATCTGGTACTATATGTCGTTATTACAATATTATTAGCTATGTTCCCTATGCTATACTTCACATCCCCTTGATTATTTTTTAATTACCAATTTGTACTTCTTCATCTCTTCCCTTTTTCATCCAGCCCCCAAACTCCTCCCACCTGGCAATCATCAGTTTTGTTCTCTGTGCCTATGAGCTTTTAATAAAGTTTTCCTGGGTGCTTTTTCCACCTCTCTTTGCTCCTCTCTGCCCTCATGCCTCCTTCAGGAGCCTCCCTGGAGAGTCTCCTTCATCTGGTCAGTAGGAAGGCACACATCAAAGGCCTGCAGGTTCCAGACACTGTGCTGCCTTCATGGAGCTTACACTTTGAGGTGAAGACTAAAAATAAACAAGTAAACAAAGAGCATCAGGACAGACAAATGCCTCCTTATGTTGTGTTTACATCCTCATCCTCAGAGGTTATCTTTCATGAAAAGTTTCTCTAGACAACTTTATGACAGAGTGCGAAAGTCATTTGACCATGAGGGGCCCAAGACCCTCATCTGAAGAGAGAGAATTCTTGGATATAACAGAGCAAAAAAATAAATAAAATAAAATAAAATAATTAGGGACTATGTTAACATAGAAATCGAATTAGTATTAGCTTATTTTTTTTTTGTTTTTCTTAAGGAAAATGAGGCACAGAATGACTTGGAATCAGACGAACATAAAAAGGAGTTAAATATCTGACAGTTGTAGCCAATATATGGGCTCATTTGTAAAATAATAATAATAAATAATAATAATAAATTAAATTAATCAGCAAGTACAGGCATAAAGTATAAATTTAAACATCTCCCCAGGTTGCTCTTTTGCTCCCTTCGTACACAGATCCATTCTCCGCAGAGGGAATCTGGTTCCTAAATATGAAAAATATACTATGTTATACTTGTTTTTTCAATTAATTAATTTGTTTATTTTTGATTGAAGAAAAGGTTTAAATATTTTTTCCCCCATCTACCTCCCCTCTTCCTTCTCCCCCTTACCCTCTGGTATGTGTTATACTTTATAAATTGAACTATTCCATACTTATATGGATCGTCTGTGACTTTTTATTTAGTTTAGTGTGTCTTAGGGCTCTTTCCATATCAATCAGGATATATTGACCTACATTATTCTTTGAAACCATTGCTCAGTGTCTTAGTATTCTCTCTGGAAATGCAGGTAATTTCCAGAGTATTCTTTTGTTTTAACAGCAACAACTGCCCTGACCAATCTTATGTGCAGCATTCGAAGCTGCTCTCTGTGGACAACTCTGACTCCATTTCCATGGCAGTGGCGTTTGTCCCCTCTATAGGAATAAGGACCAAATATTCTGTGGTCTCTTACAGTATCCCAGTAAATCATTCATTCATTCGACATTTTTAGTGCTTTTAACAATAATAGCTGTAGTAGTATATTGGTGGCAGTGACAGTAATAACAAACACATAAGACTGTGGACCAGGCCCCATTATAAGCCCTTTATGCAATTAACTCATTTGATCCTCACAACAATTTTTTTTTTTTCCATTTTGCAGATGGAGAAACTTAGGTGAAAGGAGGTTTAAAAACTTCCCAAAGCTACACTTCACAACTAGTGAGACTAAGATTTGAACTGAGGCCAGCCGACTCCAGAATGTCAATTTAGCCGCAATATTACACATAGCAGGCCAGGCACAGCACTAGGTGAAATACATTGAACACCTAAGGCAGCCTTGTGCCTACTTTCATGGACCTTTCACTGTAGTTGAAAAGACAGATACTAATAAAATAATCACAAGATGAATGTGCAAATGCTGTGTGGCAGGTGTAACAGAAGGTAGAAGGTAGGGCACATGGTGTTCTAATTACAAGCCCATAATAAGGGAGTGGCTTAGCTTAGTCCAAGGAGCCTAAGAGACTCCAAGGAAGAGACTCCAGTGAGGTCTACAGGTCGAAAGGAGTTAATGAGCTGAAATTGAAGGTAGAGCATTCTAAGCTTTGGAAACAGCTTCGGGGGCCTTATGGCAGAAAGGAGTGTGGCAAGTATGAGTGACTAGGAGAAGACCAGAGGAGGAAGGTTTCTCAGGCCAGGAGGCAGAGCCTGGCAGGCAACGAGGCTAGAAACATGGGCTGGAACCGGACCACAGGGTGCCTTCTAGGTAGGGGAAAGAGTTTTAGTCTCATTGGAAGAGAACTAGAAATCACTAGTTTTAAGTAAGAGCATGATGTGATCAGATTTGTGTTTTCAAAGTCCTCTCTGGTGACAGCGTGGAATGCAGATTGGAGTGGGCCGGTGTGGCTCCCAGAGACCTGCAGGGAGGCAATTGCAAGAGAAAACAGAAGCCTAGGCCAGTTGGCAACAAGGAGATGGAGAAGAGCGAACAGATTTGTGAGGTGAAATTGACAGGACTTGGATATTAGGCAGTTGGGGCAAGGCGATGTGCAGGAGGCATGGCAGTGCTGTTCACCAAGTTGGCCGAGATGCAGCAGTGAAGTGGAACACCAGGTGGGGAATCCGCACCCACCTACAGAGTGTGTGTACTCAGGTCAGCTGTCATGAGATTCATACATGTTTCTTTGAGAGCTACTTTAGCCTTTCAGAGCACCTCTCCTTTGTGTATTGAACAAAACATCATGCTTTATTCCATTTGCCTTTTAGAGATTTGTATGCAGATGGCAATTTCAGATGCTTATATTTATCATATTTCTTTCTACTTTTTTCTATCCATTCTTAAAAGCATACATGCTTTTCATTCCATGGCTAAAACTACATTTCATTACATAAATAGAAGAAATTCTGTTATGAAGTGTAGGTTTTTGAATCTAAAAGGTAAATTAAACTTGCTAACATTAAGTACTTCTCGGATATTGATAGAGCAGTAGAAAGGAAATGTTCAGCAAAGTGTCTCATTTTTAAAAGGTAAAACAAAACAAAAATAAGTCCAGAAGGCATGCAGTTCAGCATAAAGCTAGCCATAGTTGTGCATAAAATTTGTGGTCAAAGGAAAGTTCCTCCCTGTGCCTTATACAAAGGAGGTGTACAGCTGGAAGTTTTACAGTCCTTCATTGTAGCAGCAGCCAACATTTTTCTGCAGACTGTAACACTGAAACAACTCATAATTTTGAAGCAAACTCTGTAAGAAATATTTAAGTGAATAATGCTGTTCTCTAATGAAGTGAATGCCAAATGCTTGCTGTATATAACAGGCAGTGCATTACCATAATATTAAAGAAAATACCCATCTTAAGGATTCTCAGGCCATCATGTTTGCATTCAGTCCTTCAAAGGCAATGAATAGGCAATGCTCTATCTGTTTAAATTTGGTAAGCAATAAATAACTTCACAGGGAAGACCATTAAGTTGATTGTCTTTACTATGAAATTTTTCTTAGTTTCACTATAACTAATTGAATGGACAAAATATAATTGTCTTAAAATGGACAGTATACATCAGAAGAACCTGGAGAGCTTTTTTTTTAATACAGAGATTCAGACTCCACCTCAGGCCTACTAAGAATCTGCAGAGATCTGTACAAACATGTTACTTTAAAACTTTATAACATAAAAAAAAAGTTACATTGCTTCCAGTTAAAATCCATTGAATTAATAGACAAGAATAGTGGCCACGTTCAAACAGTTTTTCAGAAAATGCCTTTCTGAAGATTGCTAGGAGTAAATGATATTTGTTTCATTCATTCAGAGATTGCAGAGTCAAAAGGTAAATGGAGAATGCATCCCCTGTTTTTCGATGAGATCAGCTCAGGGCTGGTTACTGTTGTTTCTAACCGGTCAAGGCAAGGACAATACTGACCCGGGACTCCTCAGGGCATCACTGTGGACAGTATCTTGTCACAGTCCTCTTTGTACAGCTAAAGCATTCCTGCTGCTAAGAAAGCTGATTTTCTTATTGTATATTCCTCAGCCCGAAATGTGATAACAAAGAAATTTTTGAGAACTGTTTGTCTGTGTCTGAGATTGGCATCCTTCAGAGCCAATATGTGAGGCCTTCATTTATCCCTTCCTTAGAGTGAAGTGGAGGGGCAGGTAGCCCAGTGCATGAGGAGATTGGGGGTTGCCACTGCCCACAGGTCATGTGGTCTGGCATAGCCAGGAGAAATTCTCATCTGAGAGACCTGACCCTAGAGTGACTACAGGGCTGCCCATTACCCTAAGATTTTAAAAGAATCATTCTTTAAAATGCAAAAAGATTCTGTTAATAAATTATTTCACTGGCATAAAAATTGGTTGTATTATAAATTATTAGCAATATGTCCATCTTTCTTTGTAATTTTTTTTTTTACTTTTAATTATTTACTTAAAAATTAAAATTAACAATGTCATATTTTAAACACAGACTCAATACCAACCCTATAAGACTGGGTTTACTTTATCTCATTTTTGTGAAATGAATGCATAGTTACAGCAGCTAACATGATTTTTCTAGTGGTTATTCTAAACTTCTTTGGCTTTCAAGAAGACAGAAATAATATAATGTGTTTAAGAATTAGTAACTAAATTTTATTTCAGTATCTTATATTTTAGTACACCCTATTTGAAAATAATAAATTTATGTTCTACTATTTATATGTAAATATAAAATACAGCTAATTTAACAAATAAATTAGGTTTCAAATACATAGGCGTTAAAAGTAATAGAGAAGATGGTTACTTTGTTTAGTGCAGTAGTTGTAATTCCAGAGAACGTATGTGGAAAAATGTGGAAAACTACCTAGTCATGGCAAACTTTTTCTGACAATATAACTAGACTGAATTTCCTCTCAATGAAAAAAATTGTGATGGAGATAGGGATGTCACATGGGATAGGTCATACCTTAACTGTTAGAGGCTGGCATAAGAAGGATTAATGCATCTCTCATTAGGTAGAAACCTACTAGGAGCACAATTAGGAAATGGGGCAGTCCTCTGGAGAAATACGCATTTGCTGTAGAAGGAATTACCAGAGCAGTTTCAGGATTAGGGAGAGTGGCTATGGTCAGACTAAGCCTTTTCACAGCTTTGCTCTACCAGCCAGGGTAGCCACCTTGAGTTCATCTGGTCTCAACTTTGGTAGAGTGCTCTACAGATTATTGGTCTTAATGTAGGCTATCTTAGATAGCCTGCTTCCCCATAGTCTATGTTGAATATTCACACAATCTTAAATTGTCACCCCACAGATATGAAGGAAGACTGAGACTTTACAATGTAAGAGTCTGGTGGTCATTGCCTTACCAAATTTAGCAAAGCCAGTAGTGCACAGTTTAACATTGTATGCCTCCTAATGTGATACAGTTAGAAGGGTACAGAATCGGCTTGTAGTAGCCATGACATATATGTTTGTTTAATCTAGAACAATCAGAAATACCTATCTAGAATGTAAGACAATGCAATACAGCTAGCCTGGGCTCTTCGAAAAGTCAATGTTGTTTTGTTTTATTTTGTTTTTAAAGAAGCAGGTAGACTATTCTAGATTAAAAGAGGCCAGAAAGACATAACCAAAAGCAATGCCTGTTTCAACCTGGATGCAAAGTGAAAAAATAAATAAATAAAAAGAAGTACTTGGGGGACAATAGGGAATATCGGTAATATCAAATGAATACAGACTACATACTAAATGACATTACTTAATCATTTTTCTCTGTTGTGATAACAGTATTGTAGGCAATGCATGATGAAGTAGTATTTAGGGATAGAAATAATATCTAAAACTATCAAATGCTTCTTGGAAAAAACCATAAAAGGCATAGATATAGATGATAGATAGATAGATAGATAGATAGATAGATAGATAGATAGATAGATAGATGATAGATAGATAGATAGATGATAGATAGATAGATAGATAGATAGATAGTGATGATTGATAGATAAATAATCATAAAAGAGTGAGAGAAAGTAAATACAATTGCTGAATGTGTATTGTGCTATTGATAACCACGTGATAACTTTTGCCTTTATTGTAGACATGATAATTTTCAAGATACAAAATTGTAGAGAAGAAAAGTATCAAGTAGTACAGTAGTACAGCTGCATTTTCTCTTCCAAATGCTTATAATTGATTGTATGTTATTTTTATCCTTCCTTCCAGTTTTATACTTTCCAGCATAAAAGTTAAGTCAACAAAATGTGTGTAACATCCAAAGCCCTTTAAAAAATATGATTAGATGGCAGGGTAAGAGTTTTCTTCCCCCAGTGAATTATGGTCAGCCGTGATGAGTGTAAGCGGCCCAAGGCTGCCATGCTGCAGTTTGTGGCCAGATGCCCTCTCTAGAGCGTCCTCTTGTACAGTCAGGGTGTTCTTGTCATTAGGGCCCAACATGTGGGGAATGGAGAGGCAGAGGGTAGTATCAGTGCACAGCTGGCAGCCTTCTGCTTTGACTAGGATGCAGAGTGGCGGGGAAGTTAGAGACTGGGGCTGCTCGCCAAGGTTCAGAGGGAGGGTGCTGAGCGGTCTCCATTCCCAGCCCAGTGGTCAGAAGGACACGTCCCTCAGACAGTGGCCTACTCTCTGTAACCTGGCCTGTCTTATGAAAGTGCTTTGAGGTTTTAAAATTGTTTCAGATGCATTAGGTCTTAAATTTTGAATTATCACAGCTGTCATATTAAGAAAAGCATCGGGTCATATTGATCTGGTACGAACGGTTTGTATTGACGTTGAATATTTTCTCTTAGTGGATCTCTGTAACGTCACACTCCTGTAAAAATAATCCTTGTTGTGAAAGGCCATTTTTGACACCAAACAACAACTTATGTTTCCAGCCATTTGTTTCTCTATTTTGAAAGCTAGTTGCATCCATAACGGTTGCTTGGTTCACGTGATAACCTCTGGTAACCAAGTGTGAAGGTTGTTTCCGCCAGCAGAATTTTGAGATTAGCAGGAGAAGAAGTATGAGAAAGTTGTTCAAAACAAAGAGATAACATGTGGAAAACAAGAAAAATGAAAACAACAGGGTTCTATCTGTCTCTAGAAAGTTCTGTATGTGGAGAACTTATCCGCAGAGGAACCCTGCACTTAGAACCGTGTCTCGGCAATAACAGAGCACACGGGACCCCAGACAGATAGGAACTTCGTGGACAGGAACTTTCTGCTCCATCTGTGGTGACACTGGTATTCCTTCATTAGGCCTTGTTTATTCTTGTGATTCCAGGATCACAGTGATTTTACGGCATAGGCCTCTGGGAATTATGCAAGCAGGAAATAGTGCAGCCACAGCTGCACTCATCTAACACATCCTGTCTGTTCGATGTAAATGTAGAAATCCACTTCTCAATGACATTTTTGTGCTGCTTTTTTATTTTTCTTGGTATTGAAATACTGTGTTGCTCTGGGCGCTCCTGTTTGGGAATGCCGCGTACGTAGAGTGAAATAGCATCAGTCAGCCCAAGACATGAGTGGTTTTCTCTGATCAGTCAGATATGAGCTACTAGAGCCCTTGTTATGACTGGGAGGATCAGGCATACAAACCCTTCCTTTCTGGAGTCAAAGTTCTCCTGGGAAACTGCCTTCCAGGCACCTGAGACCTCAGCTGCCCCAGGGCAGGACCCCACCCGTGGACACAGGCAATCTTGACTCTGACATTTCTGCAGAGAAACCTCTCAGGAGCTGCAGAATTGTTATTCACACTTTGGCCAGGGTTACTGGGAGGTCTCCAGGGCAGAAGTAAGTGAATCCAGATTCTGAACTCTTAGAATTTCATACTTTGTGCATTCTGGGAAAGCCAAAAGAGGCCTTTCACATGGACTCCATTAGCAGATTCTCATCTCTGGCATGTATATTTGTTATGTGGTTCCTCGCACCTGAAATTGGCATAAGGTGATTATGTGATGAAAGCCTTTTAACAAAGCTCAGCAGTTGCTATAATGTGGAGAGACTACCACCACCGTACTAGACTCTCCAGTTTGAATGAGCAAAGGGACAGTAAAAAAGAAATATGAAATCAATCTGACATCATATGAGAAAAAATAAAAAGTACCTATTTGAATCCTGACCTAAACTCGAATAGTATCTTGTTACTAGTTAGTGTCCTTTTCCAGTTAAGCACCTTGACCAGCTAGCTGGTGGCAGACTTTTAAGGAAGGTCTTAAGAACTAGAATTACTGAGCCTCTGCCTCCATTGAATTAGCTGTCCTCTAGAGTTTGAGCCACAATTGGAGTGAGATATAACTAGTGGTCAGGGAGGTTTGTAGGATTACCTTGCACCGACATCTCTTAAGAACTCTGGGATGTACCTTTCCCTTTGGTCCTTTCCACAGTGTATGGGTAAGCCTGCCTTAGGATCTCTTAGGTCAGTCAAATGTTTCTACCACGAGTGTAACAAAAGCTGTCAGGTACCATCTCTTTTTTTCCAGGTGAAGCCTTATACCTCTGTTCCTTTATACTGTTACTGTATGGAGATGAAAGTAGTGTTTATTTCCTTGAAGAAAAGTGCTAATGTTGATAGAAGGGGAAGTTATTATATTGCACCAGCATCCTGGTTCTGCAATACTCAAGAACTATCCTGTTTGCACACAGCGTCTGCTATCTAGGATTAGTGCCCAGATAAAGGGTTGACTGGAAAATTCTTATTGTACTTGACTTTCAGACTATTTTTCACATGTGATTGCAACTGTGTTAAGAAAGACCATTAGATTACAGTTTGGAGAGAGATTTGTGAGTTGGAGGGACTGATGTTTCTAAGTGATGTGCCATGCCGCCATGTTCTCATACTGGTCCTAGCCTCCCCACCATGAGCTTGTGTTGGAAGCCACTATCCTTCTGAACCAAGATGTCACTGAAGGTACTCTCAGGGGAGTCTGTGCGAACTCAGAAATTCAGAATTGCATGAGGTATGTGGTAGGACAGAAATAGCCCCCAGTGTATCTGTGTCATACCTTGGGCAAATATCTGACCTAAGAGTATGGAAATAAGCAAACTGGAGGGCCATTAATAACTAAATTTTGATCATCTCTAAGTAATTAACTGGGACTGTATTATATAGAAAGCCAAATAAATACTGCTTTCAAGTACTTTGAGGTAAGGACAATATTTGATCCTGGTTTGTTTTGAGAGACTAGAATAGATTTTGCACATAAGTTCTCAAAACTATTTGTTGAGTATTTGCATGAATATCAAGATATTAGGTAACATTGCAGTCATGGTCTTCTTTATGAGTTTTAGGCCAGTGTTCTATGTAAGGAGGCAAATCCTTCGAGATTATTATCCTCTTTTAAGTAATGATGTTTCTATTTACCCAGCGTATGGTTTCATTGAAAATAGTGTTACACAGATCCTACATCACTAAGCATCTGTGGAGCATCATTGACTATATCATTGACTATATCATTGTGGAGCATTCAGTTGACTATAACATGTAAATTTTAATGTGGTCATCAATACTTAAATTGTTATAAGGACTTACTTATAATAAAAGGCTGAGAAAACTAAGAAAATTTACTTTTTATTTGTGGAATTTCATGAGTCGCTACTTTGGCACTTTAGTTTATGTTCAAAGGACAAGGTAAAGAGCAATAGAATTAAGAAATTGCTTAGGAGTAAGCTTTTCTGTTTATTGAGAGTTGTTATCGTACGTTCATAAATTTATAATCTGCATTATGTTCCACCAATATGTTAATGCTGAGTTCATAAGATTAATCAGGCCACATGCTATCCTGTGGTTTCACTAATATAGTTCTCAGTTACATCAGCATTTTCTCTTTCATACCACACACAAAAAGCCTTACAGAGCAGTATGTAAGCCGTCCTAACAGGCAAATATTCAGACATAATTAAAGATGAAGTTTAGTGCTTCTGTTATGGTTGGTGAATAAGATAATGTTCTTTAACTGTATGATAGGAAAATATAGAAAGCCAAGGCATTTGGCTGCCAAACACATTCTCACTGAAACTTCATGCAGGACCTGACCAATTGCTAGATGCTCATTCCAGGAATTCCAGCCTTTAAGGAATCTCTAAGAAGCCTTGTAGAATGACAATGATCCAAGTTTAATGGATAGAAACAGGTCATCTCTGCTCTTTGCCCACATTTTCCTGTGTGTTTACTCTGCGTCTGGATTTTAAAGTGAATGGCTATCTGTTGGAAGATTTCTTCCTTTGGCTAGACTGTGAACAAGAAAGATTGGTGTATGCATTTCACTAAAGTAAAATTTTGCTATTGATTGTTAGAAATTGCATCATGATTTGAAACTGAAGTTGTGTCTTCTTAATTAAAGACATGCCCCCAGATTTATAACAAATCAGCTGCAATCATTCTTCCTTCAACAGATATTTACTGAGCCACCAACTTGTGCTGGTTCTGTAGTGGTGAGAGAACAATCTAAATGAAATGTAGTCCACAGTTAAACCTGTTGTCTTGAACAGCAAAATGACTTGTCTCTGCCTGGCCCCTGTGGCTGTAACATCTTAGATAGCCTGCTTCCTGTTGAACATAACTCTACCCAGTTGGATGGGCTGAAATACTGACAGCCCCTAAAAATGCCAGATTCCAAAATCAATTAAGTAACTAGATCATTAAGATGATATATGTAACTGGACTGGCTGGACTGACTTGTCCAAGTCACCAATAATTATTGGGTTGTGTAGTGGTGACAACGAAAGAGAATCTGAAGTACAAGCTCCAGAGCCTACCTGGTGGAACAGGATGCTAGCCTCATCCTCCTTTGGAAGTGTAGCAGCATCAAGGTAAAGATCAAATAAGGTCTGCTCCCATCCCAGCCATCTCATCTTCTCCCATGACCACCTATGTACTCTCTTGATTTTTTTAAATATAATAATAACAGTAACTCCATTTTCCCAACCCTGCCATAGCAACATCTAGTGGTCATATCTTAAAATATTATACAAATCTTTTAAAAAATAATTAGCCATATTTTGAAGTGATGCTAGTAAGAGGAGGTGCCTCTCTATGCTATATTTATCACATTCTATTTATTCTGTATTCAATTTAGCCCTAAAGAAGACTGAAAATATACAAGCCCTCTACTTTTTTGTCTAACTTTTAGCTCATACCCCAAATTTTTTCTATATGCAAAAGAAAAACAAAAAAAACACAGATTTGTGTGTCTACTTTTAGTCAGATTTATAATTCTGCCTTCCCTCTTTATAATTCGGCCTTCCTTCCTTCATTTGTTTCCCTCTTAATTTTTTGGAAATGATAAGAAATTGGAGACTTTTCACTGAACTCCTTATATTAAGCATGCTGCTGGTAATTCATGTAACCTGTCTACCTTATCAGTTCCTTGTCCCATAACAGCTTTTCATTTTTTCACAGATCGAGACCATCTTCCTATTATGTTAAGTACTTTTCTCCTTAATTCTCTTAGTGTCCTGCTCTCCTCCCTTGTTCTAGGCAACCACCTTACTTTAATAAAATATAATTAAAGCTGCACGTAATTCCAGTAGGCCTTCCTCTATACCTATAAAGCTTCCAAGTGTAGCTCACCCGCTTATCTCCTTTCCCTATACATAGGCCCTGTGTGAAGGACCTGCTCACCTCAGCTCAGACAGCACACAGCTGTGATTACTTTCCCATTCATCACCCGTAAAAATGAGTTTGCACTTTAATTTGCAAATATAAAATACATGTATTTATTTACAGTGAATTAAACTGAATGTGCATCTGTGTAATTACTGCTAGTTCAGATTATTCTTGGAAAACACAGGGCAAGACTCCCATCCGATTCAGTTATTTGGTATGGCTCCTAGTATAAGCACCATTCTAGGTGTTGAAAGTAACATAATGTAACTAGTATTGTATATATTAATATTCATAGAGTTCCTTTGTTCTTTAAAATAACTGGAACTCATAGAAGCACGGTAAAAAATAGTATGGAGTAATTCTTCAATATATGTCATATTTGAAAAAATACACATAAGATTCAGGAAGTTTTTATAAAATAAATGGCTTATATTCTTCAAAAAGGTCAATGAATGGGAAAAATTCAGAGGACTGTTCTCGATTAAAAAGACTAAAGAAACATAACAAGTAAATTCAGTGCATGATCCTTGATTGATTCTTCAGGGGAAAAACAACTATGAAGGACATTATTGGGACAATTTGGAAGATTTGAATATGTATATATATTAGATAATACTTTTGTGTTATTGTTATATTTCTTTAATAATAATAATAACAATAATAATAATAATATGGTTATATAGAATTCCTTGTTCTTAGTTGATACATGCTAAGGGGTAAATTGTCATAATGTCTTCAGCCAACTTTTAAATGGTTCAGCAAATTAAGTGTGTGTGTGTGTGTGTGTGTGTGTGTGTGTGGTGTGTGTGTGTTGTGCATGTATAAAAGTGTGTGTATGTAAAGATTCATTCTTGTCATTCCTTCTTTCTTCTGCATAAAAGATAGGTTTCTAAATTAACTTTCCTACAGACAGGTAAAAGATTTTTCTTATTCTCTGTGAAACAAACTGAAGAATGTGAGCAGTGGGAGCGGCCAGCACACCTAAGACCTTCCCTTTCAAGGTGAGGGGTGGAAAATACATCCCAGTGGTATTCTCCCACATCCTCCACAGAGTCACTTGTTCCACTTATGCAAAATGGAACCAAACCACATGCGATCTGAAGGTTTTCTTGGCAATCCCTTGAAAATAATGAACCCAAGAAATTTAAATCACTTGATGTCAAATGATCTGAAAAGGATTGCCAACTTTTGCGTCAAAAGGAATGGCATGGGGAAGGAATAATTGCAGTCATTTATACCTCTGTCTTGCAGTTTCAGCAATAGCAGTGCCCCTACCCCCCAAAATGTGACAATTTTTATTTATCATCACTTTCAGGGCATTTAGGGATATATTTTACCCTCTTTTTTATGTGTCTTTTGAATTGTGTGGGGAGGTGAATTAGATCTTGACATTTTGAAATAAAATAGGCTTGTTTTCTTTTTAAATCCCTCCAGTTGTTAGTGAAATACTTCAGTAGCATTGGTTTTTATTGATACATAAATAGAAAGATTAGTTTTAAAAGCGCGTTACCATTGTAGAAAATACAAAAAGAAAGGAAAGAAAAAAATATGAAACCTATTCCTTGATGCCAGTTACAGCTTTGGGGAGGAAGCGAGGGAAATGGCCCATAGACTGATAGCTGCCTCCATGCTAGGCAGCATTAATGCAGCAGCATGAAAATAGTGTGACAGGAGGGCCATTTTGCCAATGCTTTGCTTGACTTAAGAGTTGTTGAAAGCTGCATTTGGACTTCATACAGTATATGAAGGATTGAGAGCTCTTCTTCATAAGTAACCCTTATAAGGTAACTAAAAAAAAATATTTCCCATTATAAAACCAGAAATCTTTGTGAGAATTTATAGTCTCTTGTTTTCCCTCAAATGTATCAATCAGATTTGTGATTCTTCTGGTCAGAGTATAGAAAAAGTTTGAGTTATCAATATGTGCCATATTCTATTTGTTTCATATTCATTTACAAACATAATATTTTTTTACTGTTTAAGTTTCTGTGAAGTGCTTAGATTTTTTTTTTTTTGGTAGAGTTGCTCTTACATCGTTATCAGCCAAAATATCGTGTGGCTAAATGATTTCAGATTATTTAATTTGCTTGACAATTAGATAATCATTCTAGCCTTGGGAACAAAGTATCTTCATAAAATTAAGTGTGATCTGAAGTTCAAAGGTGAAATATTAAACCATTTAGTTAGTAGATGGCTTTAAGAACTATTCATTTAATATGCCAAGAAACTGACATTTCTCACTACTATAAATTTTCATCCTGTTTATAAAAGGAAAATATATCAAGTTTAACCATTTAATACTAAAAAAAAAAAAAAATCATTAGGCCACCTTATGGATTCTTCAAACATCCCTATTATTCTTATATGTATGTATGGCCTTAGAGTATGTTTATATGATATTATTTTTAGAAATATTTACCAAACATACAGATGGTTTTCATTACTAAGAATAAACTATACTAAGTTCTTTGGTTTTTTTTTCTTTATTCTTTATTATATATTTAATTTGTCATATACTTTTTAACTTTCAATATTTTGGCATTTTAGAATATAGCAATATGCTGTATCGCTATAATCCATATATAGTTATATTTGGAATGATATGTTATGCTTGAGTTATAAAAGTAATTTGACACATTCACTATGTTCAGTAGATATCATATCTGCCAAAAAAATTTCCATTTGCACGCTGCTAGCTTTTATACATAATTACTTATTTGTTCATCTCAGGACAGAATGTCAGCTTGTACTATATAATGTAAAATAATCACATCTAGATACATAATGAATTTCTATTATCTAAGTGTTGTTTATATTTAATGACATTTTCCTTAATCAAGACACCATATTTCAGTGAAAGGAAAATTGCTAACATTTTAAAAATTTGTGCTCATTTTTTTTTTGGTATTACAGTATGTTTGGAGTGCCCTGTGAGTAGGATCACTATTGTTTAGTGGCAAAATGCTAAGGCTAGAAAGTGTGGGAAATGATTTCTTACCTCGTAAATCTCCTAAGGCATTATACATATTGAAGGATAATTAAATAAGACAGGATGAGGTGAAAGTAATGACTGCTTTGGAGAGCAGAGAAAAGTAAAGTCACCATTGACCAAAAAGTTGATTACAACAAGGAACTGAACCTTGAAGAATGGGAAAGAATTCGTTGTGGTGGAAGAAGAGAGCAAATGCATGGTGAGAAAATGGAGAGAGAACAGTGGAGGCAACAAGAGGCTTACATCAAGGTTGAACATATTGCGAGTAACTGATGTTACACTGATATCCTTAATATAATCCATTCAAACCCATGAATGACACACTAATATTTTAGTAGAAAAATGGGCAAAGGATATGAACAGTTGATTTCTAGAAAGACAAATGAAAATGATCAATATATGTATTAAAAGCTATTCAAGGAGTTTGGAGAAACATGGCAGAGTGAGAGACGACCCTAGATCTCTCCCCTTGAAACAACAATGAGCTGAACATCTAAAACTCAACAAAAAACATCCAGACTGCAAACTAGCACATCTGAGTGTGGGATCTGCGCATAAGAGCTACCTGGGTGTCGTATGGTGGACTCAGAGAAATAAAGAAGCTGCTTCTCACAGCCTCCAGAACACCCTGTAGGAGGATGGTGAGGGGAGAAGGTGTAGCAAGTTCCCTGAACAACCTTGCCTGGGAGAGCTGGTCGTCAGCAGGGCCCAGTCATAAGACAAGAAAGTAGAGAAGCAGGACAACAGAAAATGAGCAGTTGATTTTCTCCAGCTGTGGTTGCAAAACCAAGGCTGAGCCAAAGCCCCAAATCCCCAACCCAGAGGGGCCCCTCCTCCCATATCCTCCAAGAATGACCACCACAGAGACTCAGGGAAATCTGAGCAAACACTACCAAAATTGTCACTAACACTGACAAGGACTGAGACTGAGTAGTAAGCACGATTAAACACCTATAAGGGGGAAAAAAAAGACATTATTAAGGCTTTATATAAAGCAGGGATCCAAGAGACTTAGACACCACCTACTGAAAGCCAAAAGAAAAGTGCATTCTTTGCAACAGGCTAAAGAGAGACCATTATATAATATATCTTCTTTCTGGAAAAAAAGCAGAATGCATTTCCATTTATGCCCAGGCAAAGAATTAGTCCATTAAACACTATTAACAACCAAGATGACAAGGCATCTCAGAATGAAAGAGAAAAATCTCCGGAAAATAAGCTTACGGACATAGAAATATGCAACTTAAATGACAGAGAATTCAGGATGGTACTTCTGAAAAAGCTCAATGAGTTCCGAAAAGAGTCATATCAACAATTTTCAGGAATTAAAAAAAAAAAAAACCCTAGATGAGCAGAGCAAGGAGATTGAAACCCTCAAAAAGAACACACTAGATCTTCTGGAGATTAAAAAAAAAACTATAAGAGTTGAAAAATGAAGTAGCAAGCTTGGGAAATAGAGTTGACAAAATGGAGGAATGGATCAGTGATATTGAAGACAGAAATCTAGAAACAAATCAGAAAGAAAAAGAGAGAAACTAAAGAATGAAAAATAATGAAAGAGAAATTCAAGAACTAGCTAACACCATCAGGAGAGGAAACATAAGAATAATGGGCATTATCAAAGTCGAGGAAAAGGAACAGGGAGCAGAAAGCATTTTTAGACAAATAGTTGATGAGAATTTCCCAAATCTAAGGTATGAGCTGGAGCTTGGAATTCAAGAAGTCAACAGAATAGCCAATTATCTCAACTCAAAAAGGCCTTCACCAAGACACATTGTGTTAAAATTATCAAAAATCAATGACAGAGACAAAATTTTGGGGGCAGCCAGAGAGAAGAAAACAGTAACTTATAAAGGAAAACCCATTAGATTTCTCAGCACAAACCTTACAAGTCAGAAAGGAGTGGAATCAAATATTTAAAGTACTAAGTGAAAGGAAATACCAGCCTAGAATAACGTATCTAGATAAGCTCCCATTAGATATGAAGGAGAAATAAAGACCTTTCCAGACATTAAAAAAAAATGAGGGAATTCTCCTCTACGAGACCTGCACTACAGGAAATACTGAAAGAGGTCAGCTCACTTAAAACAAAATGACAAAAAAAAGAAAATACATAATTAGTAGTAAGGTGACTATTAGGCAAATAGAAGCAGAGGAATGCAACCCTTACTAAGAACAGGACATCATAAATTTAAACAATAAGAAGAGAATTGTTATAGCAAGATAGCACCGAACGTTCAGCATACATAGGAACAAAATGAGATAACAATGACTGGAAAGAAGAGGATTCAACGTTCCAAATTCACAAAGGGGAATGGAGATAAAGCACACACAGAAAAAAATGGGCAACTGTATATATATCACTATCCTTTACATATTCATGGTGGTAACCACATGCCAAAGATTCAAAACTGAAGTATGTAACATAAAACAAGAAGAACCAGAGGGAAAAACCATAAATCCAACCAAAATAAAAAAGAAACACAAGGACAAGGAAGTAATGGAAACACTGTGCTACCAGGAAGCAAAAGATAAAATGACTATAAGAAGACCTCATATTTCAATAATCATCCTAAATGTAAATGGACTGAACTCACCAATAAAAAGGTATAGAGTTGAAGAATGGATCAAAAAACAAAACCCAACCATATGCTGCATCCAGGAGACACATCTCAGTTCCAAAACAAATATAGACTCAAAGTAAAAGGGTAGAAAATGATATTTCAAGAAAATGGCATTCAGAGAAAAGTAAGAGTAGTGGTACTAATATCAGATGAAATAGATTTCAAAATAAAAAAGGTAAAGAAAGATACTGAGGGACACTTCATAATGATAAAGGGAATCATGCACCAAGAAGGCATAACACTTATTAATATCTATGCTCCCAATCGGGAAGCCCCAAAATATGTAAAGCAATTATTAACAAAACTAAAGAGAGAAACAGACCAAAACACTATTGTAGTAGGGGACCTAAATACCCCACTGTCAGATATGGACAGATCATGCAAACATAAAATCAATAAGGAAACAACATCATTAAATGATACATCAGACCAACTAGACATAATTGACATTTACAGCGCTTGCCATCCTAAAACAGCTGCTTATACATTCTTTTCTAGTGCACAAAGAACATTCTCAAGAATCAACCACATACTGAGACACAGAGATAGCCTCAACAAATATAAGAGGGTTGAAATCATACCAACCATATTCTCTGATCATAATGTTTTGAAACTAGAGATCAGCTGCAAAAAGAAATCTGGAAGAACCACAAATACATGGAGTTAAACAACATGCTACTGAAGAATAACCGGGTCAGAGAAGAAATAAAAAAGAGAGATCAAGAAATAGAAACGAAAGATAATGATAGTACAACATATCAAAATTTTTGGGACACGGCAAAAGCGGTCATAAGATGAAAGTTGATATCATTACAGGCCTACCTCCAAAAACAAGAACGAGCCCAAATAACCTAACATTTCATCTTAAAAAACTAGAAAAGGAAGAACAAATGAAGCCTAAAGTTAGCAGAAGGAAAAAAAATAATCAAAATTAGAGCAGAAATAAATGAAATTGAAAACAAACAAACAACAACAACAAAAACAATAGAAAAAATAAATGCAACAAAGAGCTGGTTCTTTGAGAAGGTTAATAAAATTGACAAACCCCTGGCTAGACTCATTAAAGAAAAAAGAGAAAGGACACAAATAAGCAAAATCAGGAATGAAAGAGGGGAACTTATGACAGACATCACAGAAATACAATGGATCATACAAGAATACCATGAGAAAGTATATAACACCAAATTTAATAACTTTTTTTTAATAAAATGATTAAATAATTTTGTTTTAGAAAAATTATATTAAACTTTTATTTATTTTAACAAAACTTATTGAAACAGGACAAATAAGATAGGATAAAATTTCAAAGAGAAGATTTTATAAATCAATAAATGCCAGTGTTATTCCTGGATCAGCTAATAAAATGAGGTTGCTGAGTAATAGAGGGGTGTGTGGGGGTGGGGGAGGGTGTGTATTGTAAGGCTAAGAAGAATGTTTGGATGGAGCCTCTGCTGATAAAAGTCTGGATCTCATTCACAGACTAGGGCTAAAGAGGCATCTTTACACACCTGGGCCAAAAATGTTAGTAGGGGTCAGATTAGGGTGGGAATCAATATGCAAGATTAGCAAAAACCAACATTGTGTAAAATAACTAAAACATAATAAAGAATAGAAAGGGCTGTAATGGCACCCATCTTGTAGGAATTATTCTAAGAAACTTTGTGTTGTGTATTTACACACAAAATACATTCAAACGAACCTAAATCCTAAGATCTAAGTGCCCTTTTCAGGGTTAGTTTTGGCCTCCCCACATTTGGCCTGACCTGCCCATATGTCAACATGTCATCATCACACCTCATCAATGTGACATTTGTGATAGTGAAGTGATTCAGACCTATATTTCAGATATATTGGGTGCTTCTAAATAGTCACCATCAAATATCAGCAAAATTCTAGATGACTGATAAATGAAAAATTTCGGGGGTCTCTTTTGTTTGAAATTCTACCAGTTACTTTAAATATGCCTGTCTATTTATTATAAAGGTAAAAAAACAATCCTAATTAATGGATACTGTGAATGTTGTCAACTGTATAAACGCATTTTAAAACTTTCAGATCAATAAAAACTAAAGGAAAGTGATAACTTTAGGATAAAACTTACAATTTTTACTCTAGTAAATGTTAGTAAATAATAAAATGATAATGAATAATAGAATGGAATTCTAACATTTATACTATTATTTGGTTTGCTAGCTTTCACAACAAATAATAAAATTCAGAGTAAATAATATAACCTTTTAAAAAAAATGTTGACAATTTGAAAGAAATGTATTTGAGCAGCGAATATTCAGAAATTAAATGTTATATCTAAAATCTTTAAGCATTAACTATGGGAGGAAAAACAGGAAGTGCAGAGTTCAGAAGAAATGAGTAAGGAGGCACTGACAACAATCATAATTGCAGGCCAAGGTCTGTTCAAACCTATGCTGGTCTTCATGCACATCCACATGTAGAGCCACTTCATTCAATGTACAGCACTTTTACATTGCAAGTGATAAATTTTAATCCTATAAGAAACACCCTCACAATAGGCTAGTACTTAGAGATGCTGAATATGTTTCTTCATGCATTTAAAAAATACCAAATGAGCAGCCATTAGGAGCCAAGCAGTGTTCTAAGCTCCAGAGAACAGAATTTTTTTCGCCCCCTGGAGAACAGAATTAAGAAAATTTCTTCTCTTGTGGAGTTTGCTTTCTGATGTGAGGAGATAGACCATAAAGAAATTAGTAACTTATTTGTACTATCAAGGAAAAATAAAGCTGGGAAGATAAATAGGGATAAGAAGGTAGGAGAGAGACGTTAGAAGAGGTTAGACTTATAGAGTGGGCAGAGAGGCATTCATTTTGAGTTCATGAACTGAGCTGCGATAGGAGAAGAGATTTCAGGCAAAAGGGGCAGGAAATGTAGAGTTTGCAGGAAAGGACGTCTGGCGTGTGAAGGAACAGCAAGGATCCTGTGTGTCTAGAACGGAATGATCAAGAGGGCAAATATTGAGAAGCAAGATCTGAGAGTCAATAGGAAAGCTAAAAAAAATCATATAGGGCATAGAAGCTATTGTAAAAACCTTAGCTTTTATTAATTTTGAGAAAAGTAATGACAATCTAATTTTCATTTTAAAACAAAAGCATTTTCTATATACTTGTAAGAGGAAAACCAGGAAAGAATAGTTTCCGAGTAAACAAGGAAAAAGGACTGTCATCTTGATCAAAACTGTTGGTAGGTCACATAAGATGAGGATTTAAAAAAAAAAAGAAAAAAGACCATTATATTTAGCAACATGGAGGTCACAAGAAATCTTGACTAATGGTTTCAGGTAGAAGCAAAATCCTTACTGTAATGAGTTAAAGAGAAAATTAGAGAGAAATTAGAAACAGTGAGTATAAACAACTCTTTAGAAGAGTTTTGCTATAAAAAGAAGCAGAGCAATGGGATCCAGCTGGAAGGGGACACAAAGCAAAGATGTGATGAATAACAGAAGGAAAATTAGGGATGCAGAGAAAGAGGGAAGAATTGCTAGGGCAGTGTCATTGAGCAATAGGAAGGAATGGGACATGATTCACAAGGGAGAGGGTTCACTTCAGGGGCACAGTCATTTTATCCCTCATAACAGGATGGAAGGCAGAGGATATGGGGAGAGGTACATGGTGTAGGTTTCTTCTGGTTGCCTCAGTTTTCTCAGTGAAATAAGAAGCGAAGTCATCAGCTGAGAATGAAGATGTGGAGATGAAGATTCAAAGGAAAAGGTCAAAATTAGGAAATCGTTTTGTAGCAGAGAGAGAAGGTAAATGGTCCAGGTTGACACAGTGTGATGGACAGGTGGCCTTAAAGACTCACTGGAAATTAGTGATCCTGAACTCATCAGAATGGCCGTGCATGTTTTTCAGGTCACATTCACCAGTGTGGATGCAAGTGAGAGATGTGGAGAGTGGACTTAAAGCAGAGTTTTGTGATGTGATGGTAGAGCCGGGGAACTGAGCGTTGCATAAGGGAGTGATAATCATAATTGACCATGGAATGGGAGCTGAGTAAGAAGAGAATGAGAGCAAGAGGAGATGTAAAGACCTTGTTGAATGAATGGGCAAAGATTCAAAGAAAGAAGAGGGGAAGGGGAAAAGGAATGAAGGAAGAAGGGAAGGGAAGGGAAGGGAAGAGAAGGGAGAAGAGAGAGGTAGAAAGGAAGGAACTGTCACCTCAAACAATTCACACAATTCACAGAACAGCTAAGAAAAGAGTCATAAAAACAAAAGTGATCAGGGCTACAAAAGATGACCACAGAAGAGACAGTGGGAATGTTCTCAGAGAAGAAAGTGTCACCTATGCCAGGGATAAGAGAGCCAGGAGGACTTAAGAGAGAAAGTCATAAAGATTGAATGGAAATTTGACAGATATGCCTGTGAGGCATGGGCAGATATAAAGAGAGAATGTCATGTGAACCTCAGGGATAACAATTGTGTAGTCTACAATTAAGGCATTTATTAAAAGACCTAGAAACTACCTTCTTCACTATCTAGGATTATGAATAATAATTATTATATTTTTTAATTACAAATTTAATGCTTCTTTGTCACTCCCAGTATGTATATGTATGTGTGCATACATATAATTTTTACATATAATTTACATATAAAAATTTATTATATGTAAGATTTTTAACTAACATGTACATCTTATAAATACGGAAGAAAAGTACCTTGTTTCATTTCCCCCTCTGCTCACCAGCCCCTTTATTCTAGCTTCCTCTGACCTCCTGAACCACTTTTAGGTTAATTCTTTATTTTCTAGTCTTCCTGATACTCCATCTGTCAATATTCCAGAAGTCCAACTTGAAATACAAAAAACTCAGGCTCTAGTATATTTAGTTTGGGTTCCCAGCAAACAACACACACCAATATTAAGAACGCTATGACAGAGCTTAATAGAACTTGGTGCCCTAACCTCTTGGCCGTGAATCATGAACATTTTAATTGGGGCTTAAAGGTGTTTTTTTTTTTTAGATTATTTAATCACAGGTATAACAGAGGTCACTTATGCTAAGTATATTCTGTGAACATAGTTCTTACATATAAATGTTTTCTTAAATGCTTAAACAGTAATGACATGACTTAATATGGTTACACTTCAGCAGGCTCCAGAATGTAATCATAACATGAATGACTTCTCCTGGACCCACAGCATGCTAATTACAGTGTTCTGAAAGCTCACAGACAAGATGAACCCAAAGAGGCCCACACCAAGACACATCATAATTAAAATGTTAAAGGTTAAAGACAAAGAGAATCTTAAAAGCAGCAAGAGAAAAGCATCTTGTTCCTACAAGAGAGCCTCCATAAGACAGTCAACTGATTTAGATTAGCATTAGGATAGTGATGAGAAGTAAGGACCTACAACCAAGATCACTCTACGCAGCAAAGCTATCATTTAGACTGAAAGGACAGATAAAGAGCTTCCCAGACAAGAAAAAGTTAAAGGAGTTTATCAACACCAAACCAATATCACAAGAAATCTTAGAGAGACTTCTAGACGAAGAAGAAGAAGAAGGAGAAGGAGGGGGAGGTGAGGGTGAGGAAGTGAATTAAAAATATGAATAATAAAATGGCAATAACTACATATCTACCAATGATTACTTTAACTGTAAACAGATTAAATGCTCCAATCAAAAGATAGGATGACTGAATGGGTAAAAAAACAAAGCTTACGTATGCTGCCTATAAGACACTCGCTTCAGATCAAAAGACACAGAAAGTATAAAGTTGGAAAAAGATATTTTATGAAAATGAAGCTATGAGTAATGGAGAAAGTAGGTCTTACTACATCATTAGATGAAATTATGTCCCCTGGTTACCTATAAGAAAAGGTGTGATTCTGTCCAGTGGTGTTCTTTGTAATGACACCATGACAATATAAATCAGCAGTAAAATTAGGTACCAGTTCCTGAACCACAGCTTTGAAAGTTTGAGCGATGGTTGTTTCTAGTTTTGTTTATTAAATTGTTGTTGAGAAGTTTAGTTATTACTCATGATGGCAAAGAAAAAGCATGTTGCATTAAGAGATAATTTTGTATTTTTTAGCATTCTGTGTTATATCAGATGATGGATTTTATTCTTATCTGCAGTGAGGTCTCTTTGTGTTTTTTCTCATATGAAATTAAGAACCTCCTTGTTAATGACTTAATTACATACCAAATTTGAATTTCTTTGACTAGCACCATTTTGACCACCTCGTTTAACCCCAAGGAATAGGGTGAAATTTGAAAGTCGTACTCTACCTTCCCTACCTCCAGAACTGGTTTCTGAAAAGTCATGTTTTAGGAAAATTGGGGGTTGAAGAACAAGATTGGGAAGCAATGAGGAGAGGAGATGTCCAGCATCCCCCAAATAGCCATACCTCCATTCTATAATAAAATAAAGATGAACACCACACAAATGGACCATCAATTGCACAAACATTTTTAAATAGTAGTAACCCATATTGTACAATAATTGCCATTTACCATCTCTGGGTTAGTAGAAACTTTTCAAGATCTACCCTTCTTACAATTTCAGGAAGGTACTTACCAAAGCATTTTCTCTTATTCCTGGAAATACACATTAAGAGCCATTTTCCCATGTGTCTGGTATTATAGACAATTCTTCAAATCTTTCTGATTTTAAGACTCAACTATTCTCTCCTTACTTTAATTCTTTCCTTAAGCTTTCCTCCTTCTTATCTGGTTCCCTGGGATATAGAGTAACTTGGCTGCTTTGAATGAAAAATGCTTGGAGTAACCTTTATTTTACCAAGATAACATCCTTCACATAACCTCTCCTACTAACTGGTTACTTGGTCTCAACTATAGTACATGCCTAGAGTGCCTCCTCGCATAAGAGCGCATTTCGGTGGCCCTGCTTTCTTCCTTATTTTCCTTCATGGTGATCAGTTTTATTGCAACAACCTTTTTTCCTACTCTATGTTTAACTTTACCTTGGTTTTCTATTTCTGACCAATCTCTTTACTTATTCCCAATAGGATTGTCTGCCATTCATATCCTCTGTATCTGAAATTCTCCCAAGGACTTTAAATATTTGGAAATCCAAATTTATATATAGTCATGTTGATAATATCTTGTTTTAGTTTGTTTTCAATCATTTTTCCTGGGGTTTTTTTTAGGGGGAGGGGGGTTGGAAGGCCAAATCTCTCATTTGTGTACTCTTTTCCACATTTTTATTTTTTAAATACCAGGTATGTTTTGATTTAACTTTTGCCCACCTGGTTTCTGCCCAACAAACCATCTCGTAGTCACATGGTGACAATTTCCATGGGGCAGGCCTTTTTGTGGAAAATTACAGACATTTCGCAGAAATAGATGACCTTTTTAACAAAGAACTGGCAAACATTTTTAGTTTAAATGGTTTAAACCAATCTACTATTGATGTCTATCAAGGGTGATCAAGTGACTCCTCTAATACAGCTAAGATGAGATGCCTAGGAGAATAACCAACTTCTCGCTGGAAAACTATAATCTTGAAAGGCTCTTGCATATACCCTGGGTGAAAGGAAATGGATGTGCTTATCTCTAGAACTGTATTGTTCATGGAAGCAGTTTTGTGGAGTGCTTGACTCTTAGGTCATTTAGAAATCTTCTGCCTTGGTAATATATATTTCTTTCGTTTGATACTGTGGCAAGGTTAATGATATTTACAAATACTTTCCTCTGTGTTGTGAGATGTTATATAAGTTGGAACATGCTGGCTTGTCGTTTTCTAAAGTGAATGAGTTTATCTTTGGTTTAGCCCAAAATTGCAGCAGAGAGCATGCTTCCTCCTGGGATCTGAATGTAAAATAACTGAAGCAGATTGAAGTTGGCAGTGACTAATGAAGTCTCATGCAGAAGTTGGCAAGTCAGTGTGTTTCTGCGTATCAGGGAGGAAGAGTCTGAGTATCTAGAAGCTCTGAGATCAAGGCATTTCTTCCCTCCCCTCCTGAGCCCAGCTCCAGTGGGGGAGGGGGACTTAAATATTCCTCCTACATTCTTTTTAAAGACATCACATTCATAGTATACAAATTTGTTACATTACTGATAATTCCCAGCTAGCTTCCTTGTTTAATGAGCCATTTTAGCTGCCTGAAGGTATTCTACATACAATAATTTTAATCAGTCACATAAAATTTATGAAGCTGAGATTCTAGTGAAAATTAGCATGAATTAGAATGGTGCTAACGCTTCTTTGAGAACCCCTTCAGCAGGCTAGCCATCTTGTTCCACTCTTCATGTTCTGGAAGGGTCTCTGTGTAGGTGACAGCCTTCTTGCTCTTGCTAAGTCTTAATATGCACAAATGTCATTTTGTTGTTGCTTTGTTTTGTTTGTGGTCAGTATGGATATATTTTCATATATCTCTTATACATACAGACCTTATTTTAGAAAAATATTAAAGTAATTTCTTTGTTTCTCTCTTGAAATGTTTGATTTTTGCAGCTTTTTTAAAATTTTATTTTATTTTTAAGCTTTAAATTGGTTTCGGGGATCCATAGTACCATACTGCATTTACTAGATTACACATATGCAATTTGGTGCATTCGGAAATGTGTTGGAAAGAAATTGGTGCTCTCTCTCCCTTTGGTTCATCTCTCACAGCCCATGCCCACACGGAGAGCAGCAAGATTTGTGTTTTCCAGCTCATTAAACTGACAGCAGAAATTAGTTTGTGATATTAAAAACTAAAAAGTTAAATTACAGCTACACATGTCCTTTATGCAATGGGGCATGTGGAAGATGTTTGATTTTAATGTTTGCTATAATGGAGAATTTAAATTACAATGTTTGTCAAATCTCTAATCTTTGTTACAGAGCGGAATATTAATTACGCTTTTAACTATGAGAGGTAAATAAAATGAGCATCCACTGCACGCCCAGGGGTAAATTGCAGATTACCGACAACATGACATAATGCACTAAATGTCAGTTTTGTCAAACAAATTTAGAGGAACAGTTAAACTATTAGCTTCCTGTTGTTCCAGGGCCTTTCTTGCAGCAAGCAACTGTTTTGAGCAGC
Source organism: Pteropus medius (assembly GCF_902729225.1). NCBI lineage: Eukaryota > Metazoa > Chordata > Mammalia > Chiroptera > Pteropodidae > Pteropus > Pteropus medius. The sequence goes on from NW_024340849.1 coordinate 46,512,368, forward strand.
AGGGACACTGTGCCTTATGGAAGACTAAAGGAGTTAAATTGAATAAGCAAGATGAATGAGGAGATAGCACCACAGACGCACTCAATTAGTTTATAACTGTCTATTAACTTCTGTAGGTGGTTTTGAATAAACAGCAGATTAACTGTTGCACTTCGGTGGGGAACTTGGGGAGCCATGGCAAAGGGGCAGTGTGCTGCTCGATGGAAAGAAAATTTTCTGGTTCTCGTTTTTCTGATTTCCACTTTCGCCATTTTGTACCTGAAGCTTGGTCATAGTTGTTAGCTTGCGGAAGCACTGAGGAGTGGCCCCCACCCTGCCATTTCTCCAAGCTGTTCTTGCATGGAACAATGGTGTGCTGCTCGCCAAAGAATACGTAGGGTTCAGGTCTCTGTGAACCTATCCTCAGGAAGAAAATTGACTCTTGGTTCTTAAGATCCAGGAAGAGAAACACTCGCCATAAATGATCAAAGTCAGGATTTTCTCCCGCACGTCGAGAGTGAAAGGTGCTGAGCGACTGTTTCTTCTCTCATACACAGCAATACGAACCTCACAGGACATTTGAATTCAACCTTGCTTCCAGAGAAGGCATTATTTTTCATTTCAGTTTTATGCAAATTCTAACCTTCTAATGGGCACCTAGTACTGCATTGAGTAAACATTACATAGTGTGATCGCTAGATTATTATCAAGAAGAACTGCTAAATTTAATATTGAAATAATTAAAGGAACATTGAGAATTAAAGGGGAAGTGGGAGATAAAAGTTTAGAGAGTCACAGAAAAACAAGACCAAGACAATGTGGAAACTGAGTGATGATTTCAGAAACTTTAAAGTATTTCTACTGGTTCTGTATTTATGTCCTTCAAATATGCATACCAACTTGCTTTTGAGGACACACAGACATTACATAATGCAAGCCATTTATCAGAATTCTTTTATATAGCACAAAGCAGTCATAAAATACTCTTTGCTATTTATTATAGTCCCCCCCACCACACACACACACACACACACACACACACACACACATTCATTCATTCTTTTGCTCTTTTAGAAAAGCTAAAAAATTTACACTGGAAACCCCCATTAGCCAGGCTGGGACATTACCCACATGGACCTTTCCCAGTAGAAGCAATTGTCAAGAGAGAATCAGGAAAAAAATTTGTAGTGGATGGGTCCACTAAAAGTCATATTATTTTGTTGAGTTAAGAAAGCTATAGTTTCTCCTTAATAAGACTTCTTGGAGAAAAGAGCCAAGACTTAATATAGCTTTTGGGTATCTGTTTTGATACCTGTGACTATAATTGTTGGTTTACTTTATAATAGGAGTGTTTTCTTTGATCATCCCTTGAATTATCTACCCAAAGATCATTGATATTTTTAATACTTAATTTTACTTTGTACTAAATGTAAGCATTTATGTGCTGTTGGATGTTATTAAATACTACATCTCCTTTTAATTATTAAGGAGAACAATGGAGTGAGGGCAGTTTACTCATCAAATACTGCACAAAATCCTTAGGAGATAAGATCCCAATGAACGAAGTGATAATAATCAGGTGAAATTATTGTCAAGTGATTGCCCTTGAAAAATAGAAGCATTTATTTAACTTGAACTTTAACTCTTTTTCTTCTGTTTATTACCCCTGAGCTACTTCTGATTTGAAAGGGTGTTTATGTTACAAACTAAAATTAGAGGAATTTGTCACAGAAGAGTAGGATAGAACTAGACATGAGGAAAAGTATTATCCAAATGGTAATCTAGAGTTTATTTTCTCATTTGCCTGTGTTCCCTGATCTTTAGAGAGCCTATATAATGACATGCTCTGCTGTTGCTATGATAGTTGTTTCACATGCCATTTATCATAGTAGCCATGAGTTTCTCAGAAGCAACAGCTGCCATCTTCACCCTGTATTGCTAGCACATTGCTGGACTCACAGAGGGTACTTATAAAATGCTGAATAAATGAATACTGGAAAAGAGTAAAAGATGTGTTGTGTAGATACCCACATAGCCAAGATGAAAGAACGCTGTTCTTTAAAACAACATTCAGCTGTTAGAAAAGGGTTCTATCTCACTTTTCTCTCCCATCTATTGAGTCCTTACCAAGTATCAGGAAGTGTGCTTTACCTGTGTTCTCATTTAATCCTCATAATCACCCTACAAAGTAAGTGATATGCTCTCCCCATCATATATATGAAGAAACCAAGACTTAAGAAATTTTTAGTGTCTTTCATGTGGAAATCCAGAACTGGCAAATTTCAAGTAGGGATGTTGGGGAAGAGGGGTGTCTCCTCTGGTTGCTGCTATTTAGTCAGAAAAATAAGTACTTATCCAACAGAGAAGCGGGAGTGGTGGGGTGTGACTAGTGGAGGTATGAGGAGATAAAACAAAATGGAAAATTTGTTTTCCTAAAACGTAGTCCCTATTATATTACCTGCTGCTCAGCATAACTTTTTTTGTCTAAATGTTGCATCCAACTTCTCAACTTCGCCTCCAAAGCCTTCCACAAAATGATACCAGGGCTTCACCAAAGGCAGCTTATACCTTACGTGTTTTTCTAAAAGTTGGTTGACTAATTATAAATAAACTCTGAAATGTATAGCCATATGATACTAATTGATATGTAAGAATTGATTATTGTGTCTAGTCAGAATAAAATGTTAAGGGAGTTTCAAGTCAGTGGTATAGAGTAGGTGGATAGAAATTTAACCAATTTTTCCCATGGATCATTTAACAAAAGACTTTCAACTCAATTTTTTTGATATAAGATGGTCTCAAATATTAGATATTTTTCATATAATTTTTTTAGTTCTAAACATCATGAACAGAATAATATACTGAGTATTCACCTTGTGATCCAGTGAGCAGACTACTCACTGTGGAACATCCACTTGCACAGCCACCAAAGCAATCCAAAGTTACATGATTGAAAAAAAATCTGCAGGCGACTGAGGATGATTTGGGTCCATTTTTGCTCTTCCTCCCACTCCTATTCAAACTTGTCAAAACAATACCTCACACAATCTAGGAATTGTGGTTTATGTTATATGCCAATATATGTCTGTGGTCATGCATTTAATATGGAGGGAAAGAAACAGGCGTTTTAGAAATTAAAGCAATAAATCTCTTATCTGTATACAATCAGCCCTCTGTATCTACAGGTTCCACCTCCTCAGGTTCAAGCACCCTTGGATTGAAAATATTTGGGGAAAAAATGTCATGTTGTTGCTGACGCTTACTATGCAGTTAGAACTACATGTCTAAAAAAATGTCTGTACACATTTAGTACAGATGGCTGCATCTGTACTAAATGTGTACAGACATTTCTTTCTTGTCATTCTTGGCTAAACAATACAGTATAACAACTATTTATATAGCATTTACTTCATATTAGGTATTATAAGTAATCTAGAAACTACTTAAAATGTAAGGGAGGATTGCATAGGTTACATAAGGGACTTGAGCATATGTGGATTTTGGTATCTATGAGGGGTCTTGGAACTAATCCCCTGTGGATACCGAGGAATGACTGTATATAGTATATGTGAGAGGAGCTTTCAAATATCTTCTATGCAGAGCTTCTCCCCCTTAACTCTTTGATGTGAGTGAAGAGCACCATAGCATGATGTAGACAAGTCATTGTGTTTGAGTTAGTTGGGAGGGTGGAAGGGGACAGTAGAGTCTTTCTCTCTGCTTCAGAAATCAAAAGAAAATGCAATACTGCTGAGTACAGGTCCCTTGGAAGTTGCCGGCACTGTTCACCAGACAGCTCCCAGATAAGCAGATGGCTTCTTTAATGATTAAACCCAATTTTTCTAAAATGCTAATAAGTTAGAGAAAGATAATTTGAAAGTCTGTCATACATTGCAGGAAATGTCTTTCATGTTTGCTCCTAAGGATCAAAGGGCTATCACCTGAGTAGGTTCAGTTCTTCTTTTTTTATTTAAATCATATGACTCTTCAGTCACAAGAAAAGGGGAAAGACAGTCAAAAAAAAAAAAGGAGAACCTCCTCTCAGTATGAAATACTCAATGAAAAGGAAAGCTGTTTTTTTTATTTTCAAAAAATCTGCTCTATTGTTACTTTTTGAACTATGCATTTGCTCCAGTCTTTTCAATGGCTTTATAGGGCATGTGAATTTCAATTCATTTTTCTACGAATTTCCCTTGGAACATGGAGAAACCAAATTGCCCATGTGAAAGCTAGTTTTATCCGCTTGTCAAGCCAGAAGTCTTGGTCATAATGTACTGGAAAAAAGTGAATTACCATCATAGAAACCTTTGTTCTAGTTCTACAGCAAGTTACTCACCTTTCATATATGATTCTTCATTTGTAACATGGAATAATGAGTTCTTCTCCCTACCTCATTTATTTGTTGAATAAACTATTTATCTTATAGAAGTTCTCACATTCTGAACTTGGCTGATACATTCTTGTAGTGTCATTTAATATGTCTTTTTATTATCTGTATTTCCTGTGAACTAGGGCAAGCACTAGAGGCTTAATCAGATTCAGGTTTCTTATTTGGGTAAGAATTGTTCATAGGTGATGCTTTGTATTTCCTATTACATTACATCAGGAAGCACATAATGCTCAGGTTGATTAGTGGGTGGTGTTTTTGCCAACCTGATTCAAACATTATAAAGTTCCACATCAGTCTGTCACTTAATGGTTTTTTAAGCTACTGGTGATGATTGCCTACATCTGTTACTATATTAGGGGTTTCAAAATGGTGACATCCTAATTCTATCATGCTTCTGTATTTATTAAGTGCCACTTTCTTCTCTACTGTTTCTTTACCCTGAAATAATTCATATTGGAAACTGGAGATAAATGTTTGATTCATTTAATTTTATTCTTTTATTTCCCAGTTTCATAATGACTTTATATAATGACCAATAGTGTCATTATGGACTCAGGGATTTTTAAGGTAATTGATATGTTTGAATACTTTACAGTAATTATTAGTTGGATGTTCAGAGTATCTCATCTTTGGCCAACAGGAGACCTTTCAAATTGTTTCTTGTGTCTTTTTGATATGGCTCTAGAACACTTTGAGAATTTCTCTGATGTTCAATACAACAAGATATATTCAACTCAGTTTGTGCATTGTCTGCCCCATGACTAGAATCAGCCATTTCTCTAAGAAACTCTAATTGCTTTTAGTAGAAAATGGCATTTTGAGACCACAATTTGGCTGCAAGGTTAATCACTGAATCAGGTCAACCACTGCTTCTGAACCTCCATCAACTATTTTCGCTACCATTTTTAGACCTGTTGTCTATTTATCTTTCCGCCATTACCTGACAAGCTAGCACCTAACTCATCCCCTTTGTCTCTGTCTCTGTCACTAGGAAGAGAAAGTCTGTTGGTATGTAATAATAAATATATAAGAGAATATCTTTGTGACCTTAGGGTAGAGAATGCCCTAAGACCATAATAAACATAATGATAAATTTGACTTCACAGAAATTATAAACTTCCGTATTCCTAAAGACATCATAAATAAAATTTTAAAACCAGCTATAGATTATGAGAAAATATTTTTAATACTTATATGTCAAAGTATTAGTTACCTAAATATAAAAAGTATCTAGACATCAATGAGACACACAACCTATGTAGAAAAGTGGATATAAAATATAATAGGCAATTTATAGAAATAGCAAAGCATAGCTGAGTAACATTTGAAAAGATATTCAACCTCACACATAACCAGGTATATACAAATTAACACAATATGAGATGTCATTTTTTTCACCCATCGGATTGGCAAACATTTTTGTAACTGATCTCAAGCGTTGATAAGTGTGTGGGAAAATACAACTTGTTAAATGTACTAGCTTAGTAAAACTTTGACAATACTTTTGAAATTTCATTTTAATTTTGAGAAAAAATTTGTTTGCCATCATTT